>NC_056746.1:1054950050-1055025050 GCF_019279795.1 Protopterus annectens | reverse complement strand
TGCAGGGGTACTAACACCCCTCAGAATTATATAGTCCAACTTTGAGGTTGCACAATAACGGATAAAAAGGCAATCTCCACCTTCATTAAAGGCAGTTTATTGTTTCCCTCTATGGCAAAAATTCAGTCATGAGGTAAGATATTGCCTTTAGATTATGTTATCCTTCTGTTAGGCACCTGCTCTGGCCAGAACTTGAATGTGAGTGTCAGTAATTGATTGCTCCTTTTCTGGGCAGCAAGTACAGAAAAGAAGCATTTTTGGGGGGGGGGGGGAGTTCTGTATTAACTCAGGCTCCCTTTGCCTCAGCTTTTGATGGGTGACTCCACTGTGACCATTTGTTGCTCCTTGGCCCACTCCTCTTTTTTCTCATCTCTTCTGATGAACATCTTGACAATCACATCCTCTGCAGCTGTTCAGTTACTTGATCTGTGTAAAGGAGAACCATACTTATCTGCATCATGAAAAGTACGGAGGGACGTAGTATTCCACTCTGAGAAGTTTCTTGCTGGGAAGGGGACCAGCTGTTTGTCTCCCATGAAGTTAAGAAGAGGGACAAGAAATGTTTAACAAATAATTTATAATATTTTTCCATGCCTGTCATTATTCCTACCTCATTATCTTGTCATTCACTGGCAAAGGCAGGGAATACTGTTCCAGAGTTTGTGGCTACTTTTGGATCTTATTGGAAAGGGGTGATCTCTAGAAATGTTCTTGAAGCATTCATTTAGGGTACTGCACATATCTTTATCATGTACAAATTAGATTTTTTTCTACAGTTCCAGTGCATGCTTGCTATGACTATTTTGATGGGCTCCTGGATACTAGATACAGAGCCCTGTGGCACCCACCTTCCAGGAGGAAAGCATTAAAGGCATTAGCCCAAGAAGCTGTCTACTGGGTATGGTTTGAGAGGTGTAAAGCAAACCACTCAACTGTGTGAGTCAAGCCACAGTAAGACCTTAGTTGATCAGTCAAAATGCAATGTCAAATGCTGCAGAGTTCAGGTAAAAGCAGGTTGGGATAAAGCATTAGTTTTCTATCATCAATAGACAATTTGCAACTCAAATAAGAGCTGTCTCAATGTTAAGTCTAAAACCAAACTGACACAGATCAAAGAAGTCAATAGATGTCAAATGTGAATACATCCATACATATTCTACCTTCTCGATAACCTTGCCTACAAAAAAGCTTACAGACCGGAAAATAATCTTTCAGTAAGACCCATTCAATTATTTATGTTTTTGGGGGGTTATCAAGTCATATTTTAATAATGTTGGAAAAAAATTGTCTTCAGCAAAGGTTGACCAATCTGACCTAGTAATGCAAAACAAGATTTACCAACTTTGTAGGATCATGGTCCAGGTGGACTCGGTGCAGAAATCACTTTCATGACTTCTTTAAAGTCTACATCATCAAACCCGGTCTAGTAATGCTTTTTTAAATTAAAGTTCCACTTAGTATGCTGAGTAATGAGAATCCAAATTATATTCGCTTCTGAGAAGGCGAGTTGTCTGCCGTCCTAACTCAAGCCATCATCTTCGTTTTCTCATTGCTTGGAGATCATGATGAAGCCACAGGTGTGACATAGCTGTAGATCTGGGAGCAACACAAAGTGAGGCAAACAATACGCACAACACCAGCCTGCAGGTAGAGAATCTGAATCCTCCATAGTGAAACTCCCTAGAAGCTGATGCATTTCACAGTATTTAAGAACACATAATTCATTTTATATTTGAGGACTTGCTTGCAGTGTCAGCTCACTGATAACCTGTGGTATAGCAGTTGGCGTCTGAATGACTTCATTGTAAAAATATAGTAATAATCACAAAACTGTGTAATGAGATGTTCAACGTGCAGATCGCTTTTGCCTAAGTTATTTGGCTCATATCCTTGCCTGGGATATGATCACCAGCCCGCTATTAAAGCTTTACGGCACCTTTCACGCAACCAAACTGCTTTTCTATCTAGTAGAAGCATATAAAATCCTGTTTGGATTCCAAACAACCTTTCAACTACAAAAAGGCTAGATGGCTATCCTTTCAAGGCTGGGCAGATGTTTCCCCTTGGTGAAACCTTTTACTGCACCATTTTTCTGTGAAAAAAAATGTTTTTCAATTTTTTTGTCTATCCTTTTATTTTATGATAGGAAATGTTTTTTACTTTGAAGTTCATGTTGGTTTGAACGGTTTTTACTTCTGTTGTACATTTATATATTTATTTATTTATTTATTTACATGTGTTTACCAGGAAAGTCTGACTGGGCCAGAAGCCCATTTTCAGTGGAGGCCTGGGGAGAAAAGCTCCACAGAAATATAAGCAAACTACAATAATCAGATAGCACAATAGTATACATATAGCAAGATGCAGAATACACATCATCTACTTAGTCTATACAAAGAAGTATTCAATACAGTTTTCTAGTAGATACAGGTTCAAAAAGAAAAACACAAGCATTTCAGTAAAGATCACTGAGAAAATTAAAATTAATACTGTGTACATATTAAATAATAGTTATGAACAAATGAAATTTCCTTTATATGCCCATATATATATATATATATATATATATATATGTATGGATCTACTACTTATACTCGAATGCTAACTTCACCGAACATTAATCAACCGAACACAAACCAACGAACAGAACAGCGAATGACAAATCACCGAAAACCACAAAATGGCGGATTAGTGCAGCAACACCTTAGTGAATCCTATAGAAATAGAAAAACACACACTTTGATGGCCAAAACGCAATGCACTTTCCCAGAAAAAGATGAAATATTACCGATACTAATAGTAATGTCTTATGAAATTATATGCCTCCAAATCTCAAAGAAAAGGATTAATGTTTATATTTGTAAAAGATTAGCAATAGCCTGAATGTGCTCCATAGAGGTGTATTCGTGTTTGTTATGAAATATAACTTGGAACTGCTCTTGACGACGTATCAAACTCCTTTTCTTTGGGGTAGGTGGACAAGCTGCAGACATCCTGTAACGTATTTCATCTACCCTGTTCTATTCCCGGCATACAGTCTGTAGTATACTGTATATGTCAAACAAATGTTTACCAACTAAGCAATGCAGTCTCCTATGCCATGCCTCAACAGCATTTTGTGTTCTAGGCAGGTTCAGCTCATTTAATATACTTATGTTCCAAAACTGGATAGGAAATAGTGGCGGAAACCGTATAGTACTAGTAGATCTAGTTGTAAGACTTCTTGGCTTCCTTATCAAGTACCATTCTTCAAAGTATTTTAAGAGAGGTTTCCCTACAATAGGAAATTACTCCTTCAAAATGTTAAATGTTTCGACAACTTCGTCCTCAGGAAGGAACGTTAATGCTGTCAACTGTTTTACAGATTGCTGAAAGTGGACGTCGGAGTTATACATTGAAGTAAGCCCTAAACCCTGAATCTTTCTCCAAATATTTCTCCCAAAATGGAAGAAACACCCCTTGCAGACTGCATTCACATTACGGTTTACACTTTGAATGGCAGCAGGTTCATAATCACATAGAATGTACGAAATCTGCACATTTAAACTTTGTTCATTAAACAGATCAAAAATACATCTCCACATTAAGTTATACGCACGGCATGACTTTTTATTCATTAAGCAATAAACAACGGTAGACTTTTGCCATATGCTCCATATTGTACAACACTATGCACTGTATATAACTGCCAGCATTCTGACCCTCTCTTGAAGTATGTCCCGTCCATTAACCAGATTGTGTTAGTACTTAAATCATGCAAATTCTTCTCTGTAGTTAAAACCAATACTTTAATTTTATTCGTCCCTTCTTCAGAGCTCCGTTTCAGGAATGTCCCGTTCTTAATTGGGAACTGGGTAACATCTACGTTACTTAAATCTATCTTTTGCATTAGTGAAGCAGGTCTACCTTTGCAACAAACACGCCTAATGCTCTGTAACATACTATGCCTGTTTGGCAAGTACGGTGCATAGTCTAATGATGTGGACGCTACAGCATCATCCACTATTACACATGCTGTATAAGACTGCCCTCTTCCTTAATTCATTTCTAATACAGTACTTTTCCACCTCCTGTGGTTCACCTGCATGACAATGCTCAATACATTTAACAAGCTCTTCACCAGTAGATACCAGTATGGTTATAGCTCTACCTTTGCATTTACCTGTTACTTTGTATTTGCAGTTCCAATATTTACGACTCTTAGTTTTCTTTTCCAACTGGTGTACATACCCAGCCAATACCAGTATTTCACCTTCTCACTGAGATAGTTGTGTTCTATACACTTGACCCAGTACTCCAGGCGCTAACCTACACATATCCGCCATATTGATTCAGTACATTAGTACTTCATAACTAGCGTTGTTTGCAGTTTAAATGTGAATTGACAATTACATACGGAAAGCAGTAACAATTAAAGATGGGATGCATATTAAAACATTATGTGAAAGTTTCGGTGGTTCATTATATATAAGTTTCGGTGATTTTTACAGTCGATGTAATGTGTTTTCGATTTTATGCACTTTCGTTGGTTTCCGTTCGGTTGATTGACGTTCGGTGAAGTTAGCATTCGAGTATAAGTAGTAGATCCATATATATATATATATATATATATATATATATATATATATATATATATATATATATATATATTTTTTTTTTATAGTAGTAATAACACCAAGGGAAGGGAGAAAATGAGGTAAGGAGTGAACAGCGTGTTGAGAGAGTTATAGATATCTTCTCAGTCAGGTTTGGTGCAGGAGCAATAGCAGTCTTTGGACAGATGCTCAAATAGTAGCTGTTTAAAATGTGTTTTGGAGGGTCTAGGGTAGAGAGTTCCATAATTTGGTTATTTGATTTGAGAATAGGGATTTACTATGAGTGTTGTTAGCTTTGTTTACTGTGAGGAAGTTTTTGTCTGCAGATTTTAGACTTCATGGGCATGAGTAGGGAACGACAAGTTCCTTGAGGGATGAGCAATTGTCAGGATGAAAGATGATACTGTGTGTGAATTTAAGTTGGTAAATATGGAGAAGATTAGGTAGCTTGAGCCAATTTAATTTATATGTGGGTTTGGTGGGGAAGGTTGGCTGAGAAGCGAACTATTTTGTTGTAGCAAGTTTCCAATTTGGTAAAGAGGGGGAAAGCATATAGAAGCGTAGAGAGGAGGAAGGTTCTGTATATGGCTAGTCTGGTATTGTCAGTGAGGAATGGCTTGCATCTGTACAGTGAGCCAAGTTTCATGTGAACTTTCTAAATTCTGATGGCTATGTGTTAGTCAGATCTTAGTTTGTTGTTGATTGTCATGTCGAGGAGTTTTGTATGCTCAACTGGTTGGATGACTGTGTTGTTTTTTGAGTGAACAGTGAAAGGAGAGGTGGTCAGTAATTGTTTGTTACTCATAAATATTATTAACTGTGTCTTTTTGGAGTTGATGATTAGTTGTGATTTACTTAGATATGTTTCTATATCTTTAAAAGCGTATTGGGCTACTGTTTGTAGGTCTGGTAAGGTATCTGCTGAGCAGAGTAAAGTTGAATCGTCCACATACTGAACTACTTTAGAATGTGTTGTGGATGAGGCTAGATCATTAGAGAAGATGGTGAAAAGAAAGAGCCCTAGTATGGATCCTTGGGGGACTCTGACTGACAGGCAGAAGTGGTGACAGTTCGGATTCCCATTGTACTGCTTGTTGTTTGTCAGAAAGATAGCTTAGGAACCAGGAGAGGGAAGCCTTTGATAGGTTTAGTGTGGCATGAGTATTAAGTAGTTTCTGATGGGAGTCAGTGTTGAATGATTTTGACATGTCTAGGAAGATTGATGCTACTTGCTGGTTTGAATTTCTGAGTTGGTTGATGGTGTTAGAGAAATTAATTAGAGCTGTGGTGGTGCTGTGCTTTGGTCTGAAACCATTGATAGAAGACTGTGCAAAAATATATTTTTATTAGCTTTTTCTGCAATTTGTGATTTGGTACTTTTGGGGACTGTCACAGAAAATTTGACTGCAGACGCTTCTTTTTCCTCTAAGAAGGTTTACCGTCTCACTCAGACCCTACTATCTACTTGTGAGGTTTCCTTCCAGGCTTGAACATGGAGCAGTTGTCAGTCTCTGTGGCACTTGTTCCCTCCATTCACAAGAAGGAAAAGAAGAATTTTTAGGTAGTCTGTTGGTATCCAGCTGGCTCCATCACTGACTCAGCCACTAATGGGTGACAGTGTTGTGGCAAAACCTCATTCCTCAGACCATCCATCTTTTGCTTCTGGTCCCCTCTGGTGTAGCTCCTTTGGAAGCCATTAGTGACTGGGAGATTGGCACATCCTCTGCAGCTGTAGCGTTGCCCTCACCAGTCAGTGGAGCAATATTCTTGTCAGGCTCGGGGAAACTGCTTATTGGAAGTAAGGCGTCTGATTCACAGACTAATACAGCTGTCTTAAGTCGGTCCTGTTCATGGGAATCTCCCAAGAAGAAAAAGCAGACACTTAACAATGTTTCTTCTGCTGTATCTTTAATTATGGACAGGAAAGATATTCAGGGATTTGCTAAGGGATTACTCTCTATTTTTAATGTGTTAATTCCTGGTTCCTCCCTATATTCTAATAGAAAAAGAAAAAAAATCTCTCATAATCTGAAAATGATTTTCAGTTAGATGAGCAGGGAAGGAAGGGGGAGTGTTATTTTCCAGTTAATTCTTCTGAAGCTGAAAATTCTGATTCTGTGGAAAATGTTTCTTCATACTTCACACCAGAAGAATTATCTTTTTTGGCACTATTAATAAAATAAGAGAATTATTTCAGTGGGAACAGAATGAAATTCCTATCTCCCAGAAAAAAAGTATTACAAGGTTAAGATTTGTTACAGCTGGAGTTTCCTCAACCTTCAGCTGGTCCTCCTGTATTGTCTGTCTTTGAGGATGTTTTCTTAACAGCCTGCGTTATGCATGAGAGTCGGCCTCCTACCCCTAAAAATCTGGCGGGTTATATAAAGTACCTCAGACACAAATCCCTGTCCTCTAACCTGAAATCAGATCATGCAGTGAAATATTTATCTCAGTCTTCTACTGCAAAAGATATTGTGAATGCTAAGCCTTTTCAATCTGACAAGGACAGAACAGCTTTTGACATATTTGGGAAAAACAATTTATTCTTCTGCTAAGTTAGCTTTCAGAATTTTGAAGTGCAGGGCTCATGTGTTAAAATTTTTTACTGGCTTCTTTTGAGAACATGACAAAGTTAACTACTAACCTTCCTACTTCTGAGGTTAAAACTTCTTTAAATTACTTAAATGTGTCTGTTTCTCAAATAACCAGGCACTCTTAATGCACACTTATGATGCTGATTATGCTAATTCTAGATCTTCTGCTACTGGTTCGTTTATGAGAAGATTTGCTTGATTATGTTCTCAAAACCTAACAATTGTTACAGCTGAGATTTTGAATTCTCTCCCAAACAAAAATGTGTTATCTGGCACATCTGCTGCTGAGGTCCTTAAAAATTTGATGACGGCAGGAAACTGATTCAAGGGGACACATATTTTTCAACCCTCAATTTCAAAGCTTAGTAAAAAGTTTCCTTCCTTTTCAGTATTATTTTCCAGGCAATAGAGTAAGCAGTCTCAGCAAAGTTCTAACAAGCAAAGTTTCAAAAAGTAGTGGAAAGCAGGCTCAAAGAAAAAAAAGGGAGGAACCTTCCAGAGCCTAAACAGTCCAAAAAGATGGAATGACTATTTGCCTTTTGTATCCTGCCCTCCCTCCCACCCTGCAATCATAGAAATGTATCCATCTGTCTAGGCATCTATCTTCCCCAGTGGCCTCAGACGAGTGGGTTCTGAGACTTATATAGCTGGGGAACAAATGGCAATGGGGATCCCCTCCCTATTTTCTAGGGGAATTCTCCTTATCTCAGATTAGATGGGAAAAGGGTTTTATTCAAGTATTTTTCTGGTTCCAAAGAAAGAGGGAGCTTGGAGACCAGTCCTAGACTTCTCCTTTCTCAATCTTTTTTACCAAGATTACAGAATTCAGAATGTTAACCCTTCAAACCCTGTTACCACTCAGATCCTCCTGTGGCTTCATGGTAGCATTGGACCTAAAAGATGTGTATCATTACATTCCATTTCATAGGAAATTTGGACTTGTTAAGATTTTCTGTGCCTGGCTCACATAATGAGTTCTTTGACTTACCCTTTGGTATATCCCCCATACCAAGTGCATTTACAAAGTGCCTTGTTCCAGCAATTGCTCACTGCAGACTTCAAGACATTCACATCTTTCCATATTTGGATGTTTGCCTTATATTTGCAGACACTTTTCCAGTTGTCAGAATTCCGTGACATGGGTCATGAAACTCTGAGATGTCTTTTAGATTCCTCCCTAGGAAGTGCCTTTCTTCCATTGGAAAGATTAGAACAGTACAAGGAAACCATCTTGGACTTCTCCACCATATTTTAGTCCTCTGCAAGGGAATATCTCAGGATTTTGGGTGTCATGCCTGCTACGCTTCTCATGATTCCCTTATTCAGATTTTTACATGAGAAGAATTCAGTGATACTTTGGAACAGTTTAAACCATCACCCCTTATCTTTTCAGATCCTATTTCTGGGATTTGTCAAAAGGGAGTTACTTTGGTTGTTGGGCTAGTTATCTCTCAATCCAGGTCTCCCCTTTTCCCTTTAATGTTCCTCGCAGTCTGTCACAGCAGATACTTCAGACCTTGCGTGTGGATAACTTTCAAAAAGGGTGAAAGTTCAAGGTCAGTGGAATGTCAAGGACAGACAAAAGCACATAAAGTTAAAAGATATATTGCCATTTATCAATACTATAAATTATCAGATCATCTCTGGTGTCCAGGACCTCTGCAAGTTATCACAAACAACACCACAGTGATGTGGCACCAAAACAAACAAGTGTACCAGATGTTATCCCCTTTGCAGACTTTCTAGGATTGCCGGGGAGGAAGGAACTCAGGTCATTCTTACTCTTCAAACTTCATACATTCCATCAGAGCAAACTCTTGGAGCAGACAAGATATGCAGGACCATATCAGAGCCTCTTAATGGAAATGACTCTTGGGTATCTTCCAGGAATTGATTCAGTTGTGGAAAACATTGTCTAGATCATTTTGCCTCCTTTCAAAAGACAATCATTTTGCCTCCTTTCAAAAGACAGTTGAAGAAATTCTGTTCCAGGATTCCTTTCAAACAGGCCTGAAAGAAGGGTTCCCAGATTTGTAAAGGGACAGGTATGGACCAAAAATAAAAAAGGTATTTCACGTTAAGTGAAGACCAAAAAAAAAAGAAAAAGGTCTTTAATGCCTGATGTTCCGCATTAAACAGAAGTAGCTCCATTTTGCGATTTTTGATTGGCCCTTATGTCGGTATACGAGCCAATCAAAAAAATCATACAGCGGAGCCTCTTCTGTTCAATGCGGAACATCAGGCAGTTCTGCATTAAACAGAAGTGGCTCCGCTTTGCGATTTTTTGATTGGCTCATATACAGGCATACGGGCCAATAAAAAAAAAACAAAGCGGAGGCTGTTTCACTGAGATTTTAACTGGCAGTACAGGACTTGGGATCGGGCTGCTAATGTGCAGCTCAAATAGGAATGTCTGGCAACCCTGCCTGAAAGACAGATGCTTTCTCACTCCCATGGACAGGAATGTTTCTGTATGCCTTTCCGCCCTTTGCAATGATAACTAGGGTTCTTCAAAAGATCCAGAAGGACTCTCCAAAGATTGCAGTGGGTGGTGAGGCAGACAACAGTGGGGGGTGAGGCAGGTAACAGTGGCCATCCCTTCTTCTGAATTTGGCAAAGGGCCATTCCCACAAACTTCCCCACAGAATGGATTTACTCACAAAAGAATGTGTTTTTTTTGATACACCACTACCTGAAAACACTTCATTCAACTGGCCGGACGATAAGAGTCCTAATTCATTTTAGGCACTTTTTTTCTGAGGATGTGCAGTAGGTGTTAAAGGATGCAAAAAAAAAAAAAACTACTACTAGAAAATCATTTATGTGTAAATGGAAAAACATATTCTTGTTGGTGCCTCTTTAAGATCTAGGGACCTTTTAAGGCCCAGTTGCCTCTGGGCCTTAATTATTTTTGTGAGTTTTTATGCACTGGCCTCTGTTAATCTTCAGTCAAGATTTATCTTTTGGCCATTTTTGCTTGTCTGCCCTTAGATTCTCCTTTTCTACCTTTCCTCAGATCATGAGTTTTTGAAAGGCATTTTAAATATCCAACTGCCTAGAAAATAGGGGGCTCCTCCTTGGGGTCTTAATTTTATGCTTGAAAAGTTGACACTCCTTCCACTTGAAGAAAACTGTCTTCATCTGCAAGAAGAATATTTGAATTTCAAGCTCTTATGGTGAGTCAACCCTACCCTATTTTGCATAATGACAGGGTTTCTTTGAGAAAGAAACCCTCATTTATGCTTAAAGAGGCATCTGAATTTACTTTGTGTCAAGCTATTCATTGTCCTGTCTTCTTTTTTAGAACTTAATAATGAGGGACAAAGGATACTCTATAACGTGGATGTCCCCAGACAAGTAAGGTACAATCTTGACAGAACAAAATCTTTCAGAACTGCTGATCAGTTTTACATTCCTTATGAAGATCAGAAAAAAATGACAACCTGTGGAAAAAAGGGATTATTTCCAAATAGCTGTTTTAGGCTATTACTTTTTGTTACATCCACCAGAATAAACCTTTTCCTTTTTTCAGGCAGGGTTAAGGCTCATTTTGTCAGGGCCTATCAGTGGTATTTTGGAATGGTTTGGATTCTAGAAGTATTCTAGAAGCAGCAACCTGCTCCTCTGTATGTACTTTTACAAAGCACTATAACCTAGACTCCTTTTCTGGGTCTAGGACAAGCTTTGTTTGGAACATTCTCTAGGGGCTCCTGGGCCCTCATCCTCTATCTTCCCAATCTCTCTAAGCTACAGCAATCTACCCATATAGCTTCAGCTACTGTAGCAGTGTTCAGTATGAAGAACATAGTGCAGTTGTGCAAGTAAACTTATCGTAACAATAGATGTTTGAATGACCACTCTTGCAGTTGCTGCACCATCCCTCTATCCCCCTTATTTTTAAATGTGTTTTATTTCAGGGAGTGGACAATTTTGTTTATTTTCATAGGGTTGTCCTCCTTAGGGCTTTATCCATCCTCTCTCTATTGGCATGAAAGCTTTGAAGGGCATTGTGCCCAAACCTGAGCAGAGCTGAATAGCAGTTTGGGCATGTGGAAGGTACCCTGAAGCTTTAGAAGCTGGCCTACTGTTACTTCCTTAACAGGATAGAAACCACATAGCTTTGGCTACTGCTGTAGTGATCCTTTGAACAACTACTGTTATAGTAAGCAGGAGGTTGACATAATGATTAAGAGGCTTACCCTACAAGTGCAAGGAACAGGGTTTGATTCTCACAATGGGGTAATTAGCTAGGCTTAAAATGTTCCATATGGACAGTTAGCCTAGTAATAATCTAGCAGCTAGGGAGGTTGGCATAATGGTTAAAATATTTGCCTTACAGACACAAGGAGTAGGGTTTGATTCTCACATGTGTTTATTGGCTAGGCTTAAAATGGGCCATAAGGGCAGTTAGCCTAGTACTAATCTCTGAACCTATAAAGCTTACTTACACAAATGTACTTTCTCCAGGCATTCCTGGATGCTTGAATATCTTCCTCATCCCTACAGGTTTATAAGCCATGGTAATCTATCCAAATAGCTTAGGCTACTCCAACAGTGATGTAAATGCTGAACACGATGCAGTTGTGTAAATAAACTTACATAGAAGTAAATATTCTAATGGATCACTGTTGCAGTATTTATTCATCTCCTCCCACCCGCCCCCTTACTTGTTTTTTTTTCTATAAATTGCCAGAAAGTAGGTGTGTGTGTGTGTGTGTGTGTGTGTGTGTGTGTGTGTGTGTGTGTGTGTGTGTGTGTGTGTGTGTGTGTATGTGTGTGTGTGTGCATATATATCTCTCTGTATATTTTATACATGGAAATATTTACCTTCATCGAAATGCCTGAATATTGATGTTCAGTGGGGTGCTACACATATGTGAGGAATACCCTTACTGCATGCAAAAACAAGATCATATCAGATAGTAGATTTATCAACCCATTTTGTCTCTAAGCAGACACTTTCAAGCTCCACCAGAGATGCCTGCACCCTATAAAGGGGTAATTATTAAGAGTAGATGATCCAAGGTTTACAGACAGTGGCCTCACTGCTCACCAGTATCCTAGAAATGAGGGCAGTCTTTCTCACCTTGTAGATATTTTAAGATTACCTTCCCTCTAAATGAAGTTGCTATCCATATCAGTAATGTGCAATGTATGGTATATCAATAAGTAAGGGGAGACTCATTCAGTTATCTTTGGAAGGAGGCCATGAGAGTCTAGGGTATGAGCCTTTGCAATCAATCAGTTTCTGAATGACAGCAGTATTCTGGGATGAGCCATTTCTCTGGCAGACATGTCCAACTATTGATTGCTGATGCCTGACAAGTGGCCTGTTAACTTAACAGTAGTGGAAACATTGCAGTGATTTGTTTGCATTCCTAACACCAAATGCAGCAACTTCTTTTTCCTAATTCTTCCCTTGTGAGATTACCCTCATCCAGACGTGTCCTGCAGGTCTCATTTACGCTTTTACTCTTTTACTCCCCTTTCTCAGAAGTTTCTGAAGAAAGCCACTATGTTCAAGGCCAACATCATTCTAATAGCCTCTTTTTAGCCTCAGCAAGTGTGGTTTCTCTGCTTTGGCCTCATCACGTGGACAAGCCTATACATCTAAAATCAGCCAGGAGACTGTTGCAACCATCTGGAAAGAGTCAACTGAGCATATTCTCCAAGGCCAAACTTCATAGTTTCTCACTTCAGCTGATGGACAGGGACCTTCATAACTGTAATGGATGGTCCAGATTTTTGCCACTGCAAGAGCCCTGGCACTTATAAAAATAAATGTTGGCTATGGTCCAATGTATAGACCCTTTCATTGCTCTGGTACCTGCTGTTTTAGAATATCTTCCTCATATTTTTGACTCCATAGTTATTCTTTGATCAAGGTTCATTTGTCAGCAATTTCTAACTTTCACCAGGAAGTAATCTCTTTATTATTAGGGCCTTTGAGAGTCTGTAAAACGTTTCTTAAAGTCACCCTTCTCATGTGATCATTGGATTCAATACCTCCTTGGAATTTTTACTTTGTGTTTGAAAATTTGACTCGGTTTCCTCCTGAGACAGCTGCCGTAGCAGACCAGAAATTATGGTACTGGAAAACTCTGTGGCTGGTAACTATTACTTCAACCAGGAAATTTCTGAATTGCAGACTTTTATTCCCTTTTTACCTAGTGTTCCATAAAGAAAAGGACAGTGAGAACAAATCCTTCTTTTACGACAAAGCTTGCAAGAGAAAGAAAACTTGAACTACATAATTAATTTACCAGTATTCTTATCAAATTATTCTAATAAAGGGGAATAAATAATCTGTTGCTGCACTGTATGAACATGTTTATGTTGTATAAAGTTTTGCTATGGCATGCTCAACAAAATCCTGTTTATAAAGCCTAGGGTTCACTCTGGGGTCATGGCCACATTGCAAGCATGCTTTAAAAATCCATCCTTGGATTGTATTTTTGCCATGGCTACATGGACATCACTGCAAATTTTTTGTAAGTTGCTACAAACTGGAAGTTTTCTCTACCTCTAGGTCTTGCTTAGAGCATATAGAGCTTAATGTCTAGGATACAACATGCCAGGAGTCCAGAGATCTGGAGAAGGTTCATTTGCAGCACAGTACTGTGGAAGAAATGAGAGGGGCTTGCTAAACTGGGAAAATTTCATTAGCTGTAATCATTAAGTTCTGCTTGCCTTATTCCTAAGTTAAAGAGGTTAAACCTGCTAGTTCAGATTTGTTATTATGTTAAGTATCTAACTTTCAAATTCATATACATAAACACAAATGTGGTAGATACATATTTGTACAGTGCACAGACTAAATCAAAGAAGAATTCTCAGCCTATCACTTTTTCAACTTCTGACAATTTTTTTTTTCATAATTACTCTTTTAGTACCCTTTGCTACTAATGCAGGAGCATTTATCACATCCCATCTCCCCAGAATCTCATGTTTCTGGCCACCATTTTAATATCCTTCTTCCCTCTCATTGAATGGCAGAGAAGGAAGAGGATACCTTTAAAAATGGAAAATTATTTCTTCAGATCGTGTTTTGGTGAAAATGATGAATTCAAGTTAAAAACAGAATTCCTGTCAAAGTCCCTCTCTTTAACCATTCCCAATGTATGCAAATCATTGCTAATCACAACAATCCTGTTTTACAGCAGATTCTATGAAAAAATGAAAATGTTATGAAAAATGTTGTTTTCCAGTCACTGAAATACTTTTTAGTAGAAGAAACATAAGGTTTAAACAGCCATTTTGGAGCTAGTTCAGCTAAACAAATACATGAAAGTAAAGAAAGTCATGGTGGTAATACAATTCACACCTCTCAACTTTACAGATTTTTGCTGAATGTCCAGATCTTTGCCTCATGGGTTTCTTCTGTTTCTCATAAAATTTGTGGTTTTCTGGATTTTTGTGGCAAATCAGTGAGGACTGGAATTCATTAAATAATGACAGGCATTTGAGTTTCAGGCTTCAAATCATTCAGAAAATGCATGAAAACATAAGACCTTTTATTTTAACAACTGTCTTACGTTTATAAGAGCAATATTTAAAATGTGTCCCTATTTTCAGGGCTTTGTCCCTCATTATTTTTGGTTTTGTCCACATTTTTAGTGCTAAGAGGGGTTGAGAGGTATGTAATACTTCAAGTAATTCTTCCAGTCCTTCTTCAATTACTCTCGACGGAATCAGTGAAGTGGAAGGATGCATACTAGCATGTTCCCCTGTTTCATACTCACTGGAGGATCCTCATGGTCAAGCTGGGGAAACAGCATTTTCAGTTAATGGTACTACACCTTTGTTTAGCAATTGCTCCTGGGATGTTCTCCAAGTGTCTGGAGCCTGCCAGAGAGGAATTAGTGAAAAGGGATGTGTACATTTACACCGACACCACCATGTAAACCAACAAAATAAAAACACTCTCTGTGTTTGTTACGGTTCCCAACATTTCACTCCATATATACATTCAATGAAATCTACAAAAATCAAAAAAAATCATATATATATAGAAAGTTTAAGAATCGTATATACAAACATTTAAGGGATATACATAAGAATAGGAAACAACATTAATTCTTTAGCCAATCACTGCGCTGAATTTGTTACCCATTCCTTTAAGTTTTTTGCTATAGAGGCTTTAGAGATCTCTGAAAGAAGAGGGGGGCCTGGACACTACTACTAGAAAAACATGAATTGATTTGGCAGTTGCAGCTAAATGCAACATCCTGGCCTGGATTAAATGAAGAACAATCTATATCTTGCATATTAAAATTAAAAGTTCTAGAAATATAGTTATTTCCATTACATACACCTTTGTAAAAAAGTTTTTAATATTTTAAAATAGCAATGTCTTTCAACTTTTCCTGGTTAGGGGTTGCCACAGCAGATTACTGGTCCACAGATTTATTGGCAGTGATGATTTACGGAGTCGAGTTGCCAGCTCGGCGCCCAACCTTCACATAAAACACACACATGCACACATGCACCTACCTGCATGTCTTTAAAACCCGCTCAACTGCAGGGAGGACATGCAGACTCCACATAGAAGGTGGTCTAGACAAGAATCAAACTGAAGAACCTTTGCTAGGAGGCAACAACGCTAACTGCTGCACCACGATTTATATCTGAAAGTATTTTCTCTTTGCTTCAACCTCATAAAAACTGTCTCTTTGTTATTGTTTGGTGGTTTATTATATTATATTATATTATTGTTGGAATTTTTCAACATGCATTTAAGTTTTTGAAATTTGAATTTATTTATCTTAAATGAATTTGATTATATATTTTTGTGTGGATTATATGTATTTTATACATGTCAAAAAATATAACAAACACTAGTTCACATTAGATATCACATTATATGAAATTGAGTTTTTTTTGGAAGCTAAGCAGGGTTGGCTTTGGTTAGTACTTGAATGAGAGACCAGCTGGGAGCACCAAGTGCTTGGAGGTGTATCTGGGGGACGTGATGTCATTGCAGAAGATGGTTACGTGATTGTTTTGTGCTATAAAACTTCCTGCGAAGTATGTAATAGTATCTGATGAAGTTTCAAACTATTGAGATGAAAGCTCTTATTGGATGTATATATATGGGAGTGCTACAGAATTCTGAAAGCCCAAAATCATGAAGACCAAAATCCTGAGACCAAAATCTCAAAAATTCAAAATACTGAAAACTCAAAATACTGAAAACTCAAAATACTGAAAACACACAGGATACCAAAACTTACTATATTCCAACACAAGTACATACAGAAACAAATAAAAGACAAACTATATTACTCTTCTCCAAATATAAGCAGGGGGGGCAAGTCCCCCTGCACCTCCCATGTGGGGGGCTGTGCCCCCCACACCCCCTGCTACTTAAACATATCAAATCCAAGATTGCACTTACTGTAGTGAAATGCAGTCTCAGAGTTGATATATTTAAGTAGCAGTTGGTGTGGGGGGTACAGGGGGGCTTGCATATAGTTGAAGGGTAATATGTTTCTGTATGTACTTGCACTGAAACATAGTAAGTGTTGGCATCCTGTGTGTTTTCAGTATTTTGAGTTTTAAGTATTTTGAGTTTTCAGTATTTTGAACTTTCCAGATTTTGGTCTCAGGATTTTGGTCGTCAGGATTTTAGCCTTTTAGGATTCTGTAGGGCTCATATTGTATATATATATATATATATATATATATATATATATATATGTATATATATATATATATATATATATATATATATATATATATATATATATTTATACATACACATATATGGATTCACTTTATAATTTCAAAATACTGAAACAGTGAATTTATTCCAGTATCTCGAGACTATAAAGTCGAATCTACAAATACCAAAACCCTAAAACCGTGAAAATAGAAATCGTGAAGTTAAACACACCATGCACCACACTACACATATATCAGCCTACCAACACTACAAAAACAAACAAAACACACACAAACACAAAAACACAAATTAACAAACCTACACTACAAATAAGCAGGGGGGCAATCCCCCCTGCACCCTATATATATATATATATATATATATATATATATAATACTAACTCTGAGATCGCACCGAACAGAAAAAGACAGTAAACTCACAACCAGACATTCTACAGTCCCTCGCACACACACATCACATATATACAAACACCACCACTTTCAACACTTAAGCACTCATACTTTTACCTGTCTACCCTAAAGCACACGTACAACTTCCAAACACACTCACATACACTCAAACACCTACCCAAAACCCTTACAAAATAGTCACTTACCTTAAATTCCACCTAAATCCACACTCTAAACTGTACTCCATTCACACAATACATTCTACGTCACGTACCGTAAAACCACAACTGCGAATTCAACATTTTCGGGTTCGCAGTTATGCACTTTTGCTGTTTTCAACATTCAACTTTATAGTCTCGAAATACTGAAATTCAGTGTTTCAGTATTTCAAGATTATAAAGTGAACCCATATATTAATCTTCACTTGTGAATGGGGCTTTAAGAATACATGCATTTTTGTGGATTTAATTGAATGGATATATGGAGTGAACTGTTGGGAACTGTAAGGAACACAGAGAGTATTTTTAAGTGCACATTTACCCCAACTTGTATAACATTCTGACCTAGACTGTCCCGCTCAATAGTTAATTGATGGCCTCAGGTTAATGGTTTTGTTTTGGGACTCAGTGGAATTGTCAATAAATATCAAGAAATTATAGCTCTCCTTGCACAGATGAAGGAATTTCTTTAGACAGATCTGGCGTTTTGAATCAAGGGCATGTTCAGTTTACTTCAGTTGACAGCATCCTTGACTAGAATTGTAGCAAGGACCTTGATTTCTGATATGACTGTCAGCCTCCGTGCCAGAATTCTCACGAGAATGTTCCAATTATTATAGCCCCACTTTTCAGCAAGCTTCCTGTGATCACATATTTGGTACAAAAATTTAAATGATATCTAGGGATAATGCTTCTGACCTTAGGCAAAACGTTTTGTTCCATAATCCCACCAACGCAATGATTGCAGATGCTTTGCACTCAGCTGCGATGTACATTTGAAGGTCTTGTAATTTCAGTGAAGTTTGGTGTCTGTTGCACGTGAAAATGCCTATCAGCCTAAAAGAAATGCTGACAGTTCATGGGACTTTGAAGGCAATCAGAACATGCATGACTTGTGGAGTACTTGAAGTGAACAGGAGAAACTCAACAATTATGTAATGCCTAAAAATGGTGAGGGGATCAAAGCTGTGTTAACTTTGTAAGCTATCAATCCAGTTATAGAAACTACTGTTGCCCATGAATCTGTAACTTCAAGCAATGTATCCCCCAAAGCAGAACATCATTCAGACGTTTATTCAAGAGGTTCATCCAGATCATGAATAGCAGGTGCATTGTCAAGTTTTTCAGGCTCTGATCTCTGCTTGGAAACCCCCATCCAGGGACTTATTTGTATATCCATAGAACATTCAGCTTAGCTAGATATTTGAAAAAATGCTCAAAGTGAAGGTCCACAGGAAGACATGCTCCATTTTATGTTACAACCAAACCATCTGATTCAAAGAGTTAAAAAACAAGAAGAGAAAAAAACTCCTGTTGATTTTTGCAATGCCTTTCCAGCCCTAACAACACTGGTCATTCCATGTTAAGGACATGATGATCCAGTTTCTACAATTTCTGTCAAGAACCATATTTTTAAGCAGCAAAACTAGGTACTAGAAGCCTTACTACAGTAATTTAATTTCATATCCTGGATGTTGGAGTTTTGATTTCTGAAATACAGTTGCCCTCACCTATAGTGTCACCTATTGTTAGGAAGTCATATTTGTCAGAATGAAAGAGATTTTCTCAGATACAATTCCCAGATATGTTAGAATGTATCTTTCTGGAACTGTCCAAGGCTGTGTCTTTATTAGTTATCAAAACATATTGATGTCCTTCCAAGATCACTGTTACAATATTGCTGACAGATGGGATATTTTGCCAAGGATATCCATACATCAGGTTAGTATACCAAAGCCTGGGCACCTTTGTCTCATGCCATATGTCTATGTATGACCGAAACTCAAAGGTAGGGGTACATAAGGCACATATGAGCACAAACTTGATCAGAACATCCTTGCTTCCTATCCAAAAGCAGAACTTCACTTCAGCTTGTGCCTGTGAGCTGGATGACTAGTACAGCTTCCTAACTATTTTTGTAAGCCATCCAGGTGAGGGGAAATGTAACTGTGAAGGCAAATTCTACACAAGGACCACCATATAAAGTATCTCTTTCCCTTTGATGGCTTTTCAATTGTCCTGATTTTTGCAGAAGGTCCAGATTTTTGCCTGACATTTTTGACCTGTTCTTGTAAAATTTGTGGTTTTCTGACAAATTGAAGACTGAAATCACTAAATAATGAATACATTTGAATTTCAGAATTCATATCCTACAGAAAATGTATATGAATGCAAACCCTGTTATTCTATCAACTTTTCAAGTTTATAAGAACAATATTTAAAATCTGTCCCTGATCTTGGGCCTTTTTCCCAACCGTTATTTTTCTCTTTGTCCAGATTAATTGTAATTTTAGATTGAAAGGTATGGTGCTGTACATAACCACAAAAAGCGTGTTACTTGTCACTTGTTTGTCCAAAAAAACTTCTGCATCTCTCTTCCTTAAAAAACTATTTAGAAAATCAAAGGTTCAAGGAGCTCATGCATAGCACAATGTCATCTGAGCCTTTCTACTCTAACACTCAACTATTAACAAAGAAAAAGCCCAAGAAGGCTAAGAACTAGGCTTTGGCTGACCAATCTGACCCAGATGTCTCCCCTGTGTCTCTTGAAGAGTCCTCAGACCATTTGGCTCCTGCATCTGCCCCTGCTACTGCAACCCCATTTGAGGGCTATATGGGGAAGGCTACTCAGACATCCACTGTGGCTGACCAGGCAATGCTGCTTCAGACAAAAAGGAAAAACTTCTGCTGGATGTTTCTGAGGGACCATTATTTATTTATAGAAGAACTACACAGTTCTCTGACAGAAGTCTGTGAAGTCACTGATCTTCCATGATTTGTTCAGCCAGATATCCCAACAATGAAAAAGTAGAAGAGCAAACATACTTCTCCCTCTTCAGGCTGCAAGGGATCAAGACTTTACTCAAGGGCTGTTTAAAGCCATTATGGCTATTAAGCCCCTTCAGTACTTTCAAGCTGCTCATGTTGCTGTCCCTCCTTCTTCTACCTCCTCTTAAGAGACAGAGGGATTCTTCCTTTGAGAGGGATGATTAGGATTCAGATGATGACTTCTTGGCATATTCATTACAAATACATTCTCCCTTGGCTGTGGCTTATGAACAGGATCATACCTCATCTCTTGACTCTCCTTTAGAGGAGTTCTCTTTTGGAGATACGGTAGTCAAAATGATGCAACATTTTAAATGGGAGGGCACTAATATCAGTGATGCATAATAGATGTGTTATGCTGTTTTGAACACAAGTCCTCCTAAATTATCAGCCATTCTCCTGTTCTGGAGATCCTTTTGGATACCTTTGTTAATGCTTCCTTGGATTCTGAATGTCAGCCTCCTGCACCAGAGAAACCTGACAGGTTATATAAAGTTCCTGATGATCACAATTTTTTAATAAAATCCTTCCTCTGATCCAATTGTGATTTCCCTTTCTTCAGAAAACAAAAATATTAAGCTATTGTCCTCCTCTAATGTGTTACCTACAGGCAAAGATAGCAGGGCCAAGGACAGGTATGGTAAAAAAAGTTTATACCTCTGCTATCTTAGCCTTTAGGGCTGTTAACTACCAGACCCCATATGACCAAATACCTTTTATCTGGCCTAATTTAGGTGAAATAATCAATGTTATGCTAGAATCACATAGGTCTTCAGCTCTGTCTTTGCTTAACACTGCCTCTTAGGCACTCTATTAAGAGAAATTATGATGCTGCAAATGCATATTCTAGCTTGGGTGCATCAGGGTCTGTTATACTCATGTATTCTTGACTAAGACTCCAGTCCTTGCCAGAAGATGTCAAAGCCAAACTTTTGAATTCTCCTCTGGATAAACAACATTTGTTTGGGTTTGCTGCTGTGAATCTTTTTTTAAACCTTACAGGAAAAGGGGAAAGCTTTGCAGGACTTGAACCAGATTTTCCTTTCCCCAGTGCCTAAGATCCAGAGGAATTCTACTGTTAAGGCTGGTACTTTTGTCAGTAAGACTAAAAATAACTCCAGAATGGCAAAAGGGCTAAGATAAAACAGGACATGATTCCAAGAGTTGTAAGCCTTCCTTTCCTGACAAACCTGCATTCTTATGACTATCTCTTTTTACTCCCCCAACCCTCGCCTCAGCCAGGTTCCCATATCCTCTGTCTCTCTATAGATAGATAGATAGATAGATAGATAGATAGATAGATAGATAGATACGATTCTGTTTTTGAAAAGGTTCTTCCAGGACCTTCTTCCTTTGCAGATGACCTCAGAAGAGCATATTTGAGAGTCCTGGGTGCATGGCATCAGCTATTCCTATGCTCCTATATGCCAGACTCTGCATGAGGATGTTATAGCGGCATCTCTAATCAGTTTGACTTCAGTACTCCTATCCATAGACTTCCATATCTCTCTCTTGCCCTGCATCAGGAAGGAGGTACATTGGTGGATCAACTAAATTTCTCTGTTTTCTGGAGTACCTTTTCTAGTCCCTCTCTTTTGTCAGGAGCTCTACATGGATACATCTGAACTGGCATGGGGAGCCTTTTACATCAAGGTCCAGAGAGTTTGATCTGCCAAAAAAGGAAAGACCATATAAACATCAGGAAGATGACAGTTCTAATCCTATTCCTTCAGACCCTGAATCATCTTTGGACACCAGGCCCCCTCAGTGTATTCACAGACAATGTCATTTGGTATAATAACAACCAAAGGGTTACCAAGTCTTATTGTCTCTGCAAACTAGCCTTGAAGGCAAAACACCCTACTTTTTTCAGGTAGTTTACATTGTCTCAGAAAGGAACATGATGTTAGACACACTGAACAGATCCAGGGCAAATCCTCATGAATGGATGCTAACAGGGAGATCTTCAGAGACATTGCCCATTGACAGGGTATTCCCCAAACAAATATTTTTGCTTCAACCCAAAACAGCCAGTTAAACCGGTTCTGCACCAATCCTTCAGGCATGGAAGATGGATGCCATGTATTTTTCTTGAAAGGGAAGATTTCTTCATTCTCTATACATCTGTTGCCAAGGGTCCTCCACAAAATAATGAAGGAAAAGGTGAAAATCTTGTTGGTGACTCCCTTTTGGTCCAGGTAGCCATTTTTCCCCATTCTTTTCAATCTAGCCAGGAGCAATTTTCACAAGTTAGCTCACCAGCTGGACTTGTTCATAGAGAATATGGGTTGGGAGGGTGGCCTAATGGTTAAGGTGTTTGCCTTACAAACACAAGGTGCATGGTTTGAGTCTCACAAGGGATAATTAGCTAAGCTTAAAATAGCTCACAATGGCAGTTAGCTTAGAACTAATCTATGAACCTATGAACAAGGGCACTCTTATTCACCATAATCTCCCCACACTGCAATTTACTCTTTGTGTGATAGAGTTTTGATTCCTTTCAGGCACCCCTTTTCAGAGGATGTAGTCCAGGTTTTACAGGAGGCTAGAAAACCAACTATAGAAAATCTTATGCTTCAGAATGGAAGAGATTTTCTTTGTGGTGTCAAAAGAAGAACCATGACCCTTTTTAAGTGGGAATCCTTACTGTTCTTTCTTATTTGTGTAAGTTACTCAACTCTGGCCTGGCATACTCTTCTGTTAAAGCTCATACGTCATCTATATCTGCTTGTCTGCCTATAGATCCACCTCGTTTTGTACACTATGAGTTCAAACAAATTTTTAAAGGTATCCTCCACATTAGGCCACCAAAATGTGTGTTCCTCCCTCGTGGGACATTAACTATGTTATGGAAAAACTGACCATGATGCTCTTTGAGCTAGCAGCCAACTCCTCCATAAAACTTTGTACTTGAAAAACTGTTTTGTTTGTGACCCTTACTTCAGCTGAAAGAGTATCTGAGCTGCAAGCTTTGATGTCTGTTCCACTCTTCCTTGTTTTCCACAAGGATAGGGTTACTCTCAGAACTAATCCTTCCTTCATGGACAAGGTGGTTAATGAGTTATCCTTGAAGCAATCCATCAATTTCCCCTCCCTCTTTCTTTCTTCTCAAAACAGAGGGGGAAACAATTATAAAATCATCTGATGTGCATAGGCAACTTTGATTTAACCCAGGCAAAACTAAAAACATTAGAAAATTGGACCAGCTCTTTGTTTCTTTTCAAGAAAAGAAACTGGGTTTGAAAGTCTCTAAACAAACTGTTTCTTCATGAATTTCCAAAGTCATTTCTTTTTGTTACACTTTTCATTAGAAACAGCTTCCTATCTCTGTCATTATTCATTCTACCAGGGCAGTAGCATCTTTTGAAACCATTTTAAAAGACTTGTATTCTAGAATTATTCTTGAAGTAGCTACCTGATCTTCTGTTTACACATTTAATAAACATTGCAAGTTGGCTGTTTTATAGAGCAAGGTCAATCCTGTAGGGCTTATTGAACCACAACTCTGCTCCTTCTTCTTCCTCCTTTCTTTTTGAACAACTTTGGTACTTTTCCATCTGTCAGTAATATTTCAACAGTGATCTTTGAAGGACATGGTGCACTTGTGTAAGAACTTACCATAACAGTAGATCCCTGTTGCAATATTACATCCTTCCCTCCTTCCTATCCCTATTTGGGCTTGATCTGTCTTTCCTGGTTGAAGCAGACTTCTTTCTTATTTTTCCCTTCTCTTTGGTGGACATGTACATTTGTAAGTAGTTACCGCTCCTCTTCAGTGTTTTGGTCTGTGACAAGCAAGTTCTGTGCTAATTTGTGTTTGTACAACCCGTATGTACTTCCAGCCTTTGGGTTTAGGTTAAACATCAGATGCACAGTGTGTGAGGTTGGCATACAGTCTTTAGTAGGCTGGTTGGACATATGGCTATCCTAGGCAGGATATCATATCTGACTGTAATACTGCAACAGTGATCAGTAGGGTATCTACTCTTATGGTAAGTTCTTGCACAGCTGTACTTTCTCCCTTGGCAGCATCTTTTGAAATCTTTTCTTAACACCTGAATCTTCAACAAAAATATATCTGAAGATAGTCTTACAGTGGAAAAACTAAACATAGTTTTTTTTTATTTGGTTTTATTGTTTTAACAAATCAATTATACAACAAACAAATAACTATTTACATAGGTCCACAGGTGATCAATATGTTAAAGTTATGCATTAACAACAATTGATATTTTTCAAGCAAGTCTTTTAAGTTTAAGCCAAGATTTATATGAATGTGTAATATTAGAACTTCTCATGTTTATAGTATGCAATTTACTACTGCAAACAATTTTTTTATACCAATAAATTTAACACTAGAGGGAGTAACTTCACTTTTCTAATTTTTAGTAATTACTTTTCTGTCTATAGCAATAGACTAAAGAAGAGGCACTTGGATTTTTGGAATTATTTCAGGAATCAGGGCATAAATAAAATTAAAGTATTAAAAATATAATATCTATCTGACCATAGAGCTTGAATAAAGTTAAAAATGCATTTCCAAAAGTGGGAGATGACTTCACATTGATATACCATATGCATCCAATCAGCTATTATTTCAAAATTACATCATCAGCATTTAATTCTATTTGATTTATACACAATTGGTCATTTTGTTAGGAGTGACAAAAATTCTGTGTAAAAATTTCTAAGTGAAAATGTTTCAGTATAATGAAGATGGTAGTTTTATCTGCAGATTTTAATATTAATTTCTTGTATTCTTCAGAAAAGTCCTCATTATTAATTTTTGAGGAGTGGTTCCAGTAGGAATTGTCTAAATATGTGAAATGTAACTTAAGAATTGTATACAATTGTGACAAATATGATTTACTTTTCATTACATTATTGTTGATATTTATTAAGAATTCCAATAATTCAGGAAACAATTTCTTATCTAGATTAAATAAATTTATTTACCACAGTGTTCACAAAGTCTCAAACTATTTGTAAAATTAACCAATTTTCAGAATCTTGATTATATTTGGACCTTAAATTTTCAACGGTGTATATCAGTGCCATTTAAGAATTGATGCCAATAAATTAAATTAAATTACTTTGTTGTTTCAAAACTAGAATTTTGTTGAACTTATAAGGTTCTAAGCAGTCATTTGTATATGCAATTGGAAACACAGAAAATATTAAGTCTTTAATACAGTGGTTAGAATATGTGAACTTTTGGAAAGAGGAAATTATGTTATTTAAGTAAGGAATTTGAGAAGAGGGTGTAATATCATTTATGCAGTAACCTTTTAATAACCAGATAAAACTATTAGGCATTGTTTATTTATGACTGGTTATGAAATATTTATTTACTAATAATATTTCTTGATGTATTTGTTTCCATTTTGAATCATAAAATGAATTTATCCACAACATTATAACTTTTGCAATTGTTGAAGTAGCATACAATCAAATATCAGGGAATCATATTCCACCATTATCCCAACCTTTCTGTGCCAATCAAAAGAAACTCTTGGTTTATTAGGATGCCAAAAAATTAAAGTAGCATATTATTACATTTCTTTATCAATTTTTTTTTGGTGGAAAAAGTACTAAAGATTGTAAGACGAACACTATTTTAGGGAGAATCACCATCTGAATAAGCAGCAATTGTTTTTCCATGGTAAAAAAAACAATTGTTTCAATTTGTGACTAAACTTAATATTTTATCAACAACCTGTTGAAAGTTTATTTCTATCAGTTTTTTTACTGTTAGACATAATGTGTATACCAAGGAATTTCATTTGATTGTTATTTCAATTGAAGTCAGAATATTTTTGTATGAATCTTTAATTTTTTTATTAATTAACAATGCACGTGTTTTATTATGATTAAATAAGTCTGAGATTTCTTCAAACTGACTCTTAGAACTAATTATATGTTCTAATGAATTTTCTATATTTCCTATTTTTAGTAACATATCATCAGCAAATATATGAATCTTTAGTTCAAAATATTCTTTTGACGTCATTAATGGCCTTGTTGGATGTAATACTATTAGCAAAGGATTCTAAAGCTGATGCAAAAAGTAAAGGTGATAATGGACAGCCTTGTTTTGTGCCTTTTTGTAATTTAAAGGAACTAGAAAGAAAAGAACCTATTTTAACATAAGCATAAGTGTTATTATATAACACATTAACTCAGGTGAGAAATCATACACATTGTGTTTTAAACAGGTACAACCAATTAACTGTTTCAAAAGTCTTATCTAAATCAAGACTACTTGTCTATTAAACCCAGTTTGATTATTGTTAATTAGTTTAGGTATAGGTAGATCAAAATGGACATGGACATCTTATAGTCCACATTTAAAAGTGAAATGGGTCTGTATAATGAACACTTTGTAGGATCTTTATCTTATTTTAAAATAGGTGATATTCTGGAATATTTCTATGATGGGAAAACTTCAGCAGTTGTTTTTATTTCTCTATAAACCTTGTATAATATTTTAACTGCATCATCCAGTAGTATTTTATATAGTTCTGATATAAGACCATCTAAGCCTGGCACATTCTTTTTTAACTTTTTTATTTGAACCGTTATTTCTAATATAGTGAATGGTCTATCATTTTTTATTTGTTCATGTATTAATTTATTATTTATATTTTCCCTTAGAACAGTTTCAACTATATCATCATTATCTAGGTTATTTACATTATTATTTATATTTTCATAAAATATTTTAAAGGCTTTAAGAATACCTTTAATATCTGTTCTACTTTCATTTTATTATTCATGTGTATAAACCTTGGCTCTAGATGATTGTCACTGTTGAAGTGACACCCCAACCCCATGTGCAAAAAATGTGAAAAGGGGTTGTGGCTGGATGGATGGATGGATGTGGTATACTTTTGTCTGATATGATTTCGTTTATTTGTTTTCTTTGATCTAAGAGGAAGTTTATGCAAGCTTAAGTGTTTACTGAATATGCCTGAAGTTTAGGTTTTTCCAGGTTTATTGAAACTTTATGATTTAGAATTTCAACAGTTTTTAAGTTCAGACTGACTGATAATATCATTTGTTTTAAGATTTAAATTAAGTGTGTCTATTTTGACCTGTAGTGTATTCAATTCTTTGTCCCATTCTCTTGCTTTAATAATATACCAGCTTCTAACTCTTCCATTTAGATAAGCCTTTAGTGAATTCCACAGGACAATGTCAATTACTTCACCATTCATGTGTGTTTCTAGGAAATGTTTGGTCTCTTTAACATACCAATTCTTGACTCCTTTTATTTTAATAATGTACGCTGGTAATCTCCTGTGATGGATTAGATTGTCAGTTTTTTTAAATAATATTAAAGATTATAAACATCATGATCTGATAATGGACATGAAACTATTGAAATTTCTCTGATATTTGATAACAGATTGTTTGAGGCCAAAATTTTATCAATATTTGTGATCCATATCTATATGAATAATGGGCAAGTTGAAGTGAATTTGTTTCCCTTAGCTCATATATATACTTTAAATTCATTAGATTTACAAAGTTCATTAAGTGTTTGGTTGAAGATATGATTCTCAGCTTTCTATCTACAGTGGAATCTTTGTCTGTTAAATTACAATTAAAATTATAGGATCATAGGAGGTTACTAGGCTATTGGCCCTGAGGTCCTTATACGCCTAGCCAAGAGTTTAGCCCATGTTTAGAAAAATCAGCACCTGATGCCCCTGTCCAGCAGGGACATGGGTGGAATCCCAGGGGTATATTTTCTGTTTCCCATCCAATTATCCAGGTTGGCTTAAAAAGGGGTAAAGAGGTACTCTGCTTGATGTGGAGAGGGAGTCTATTCCATAGATGGGGGAGTCTCTGGGACACAATTTTGTCCTGCCAACTAGTCTTGTTGATGTCACAGACCAGGTTGAGGCCACAGGTGTGGGTTACTCGAGTGGAACTTGACTTGCAGATATGCAGGAGTTCTATCAAGGTGGGGACCAGGAACACCTTGTATGCCAGACAGAGGTCACCTCTGAGGAGTCTGTGTGAAACTGAGTAGAGGGATAGGGATTTTAGCCTATCTGTGTATGGTAGATGTTTGAGGCCCTGGATCCTCCTGATGAGGAACCTATGTGGTCTCTCCAGCTGCTGCATGTGCTTTATGAGGTACATGCCGAAAGGGGCATTGTACTCAATAATGGGCCTTATAAGGGAAGAATACAGGGATGTTATGATCTCCTTCTCCCTGGATGAGATACCCTTCCTTATGAGATGGGCCATGTAGAAGGTGATCTATACAACTGAAGCAACATAGTGATCAAAAGTCAGGTTGCTATCAACCTGGGTGCTCAAATCCCTCACGACTGATTGAGTGCTTAGGACATTGTTATTAATGTGATAATTTGTGGGAACATCACTCTCCCCAAAGGGAATGATGATGCATTTTTTGGTATTCAGCTTGAGGCCATGTTTCTGGCACCGGTCATTTGTCTGAGTGAGACCCTCTTGGAGGATGTCCACATCACTAGGGGAATTGATGACAGCACCCAGCTTGCAGTCATCTGCAAACTTGGTCAGCCATAGCCCACAGATTTTGGCCCGCACCTCAGAAAAGTATATCCCAAATAACAGAGGCCCCAAGACCGAACCCTGGGATACACCATTTGTTACAGGTCTACTGTTTGAGGTGGCTTCCTCTATTTTGACTACGTTGGTACTATCAGTGAGCCAGTTTGCTACCCATCTGGTAACGTATGAATTGATGCCTAGTTGAGAGAGTTTATCTATTGTGCATGAGTGGGGAATAGTGTCAAAGGCTTTGGCCAGGTCAAGGTAGGCAGTGTGCACCATCTTCCCCTCATCCATGGTTTTGGTGACTGTCTCAAAGAAGTCAAGCAAATTTAGCAGACATGATCTCCCCTTGGAACCAAACTGTGTGGGTTCAAGTGTTTGGAGGCTGCCAATGTCCTTGTTGATGAGGTCCATGATAATCCATTCCATGGACTTGCAGATCAGGCTAGTTAGGGTGATGGGTCTATACTTTCCCAGATTGGTGGACACTCCACCTTTGTGTAAAGGGATAACAGTGGCTGTCCTCCACTCAGCTGGGATGAAGCCAGTACTCAGGATTTGGTTGAATAGGGTGCCTAGTGGTGCTGCAAGTTTCTGCCTGAGTTCATGTAGGATGCAGCCTGGGATGTTATCGGGTCCCATGGAGGCGGTATTTTTTGCCTTTGAGAGAGCAGTGATAACCTGTTCCATCGATATAAGGGTAAGGGGGCAGGTACTGGGGATGTCCTGATTTACTGATGTAGGGGACAGAGGGGTAATGTTTTCACTGAATCTGTCAGCCAGCAAGTTTTCTATATCTACAGCATTTGTATATGTGGTGTCCTTGACCACCAGTTCTGAACAGATCTGGGTGCTTTCTTTGAGGTTTCAGACATATGTGAAGAAGGCCTTATGATGGTCTCTAGTAGATGTGGCCAATTTGGACTCAAAGTTTGCTTTGGAGGATTTCAATAGTGCTTTTATGTCCTTGTTCAAGCTAAGGAGACATTGCTTCCTATTGGGCACCTGCTCCTTCTTGGTCTTGGACAGCAATTTATTCCTTTTGTTATAGAGTTTATTTATTAACCCAGCCACTGGGGATGTACAAGCCAGTGCATTTCGTTGTGCCGGTCCCAAGCCCTGATAAATGTGGAGGGTTGTGTCAGGAAGGACATCTGGCATAACATTTTGCCAAATCATACATGCGGACAACAGCACAGATATACATACCGGATTGGTCGAGGCCCGGGTTAACAACGACGACCACCAGTACTGTTGGCCAACAGGGTGCTGGCAGAAATTGCGCTACTGTTGGCCAAAGGAGGAGAAGAGGGGGAAGGTATGCCCAAAGGCAGGTAAAGGTTAGAACTGTAATAGTGAGGGTCGGAACCAGGGGTGTAGCTAGGATTTTCAAATTTGTACTGACAGCTCTCAAACTGCTACCCCCCTCCCCAGCCAAGCTACGGCCATTCTCGTAATTCACGGTTCGCTCTTTTAGTGTTGATGAAGAGGCATTCGCTGTAATGCCTCTTCAGTAATATAATATAAATTCACTCAAACTCGGTTCCTTGAATTGAAAATTAACCTGAAATGTCAGTTCTTTGAAAAATGCAGCATGGTAGTTGGGGTAGAGACTTTATGCTTTTGTTTTCTGTAACTAAGGTACAAGTTTTGAGCTTGAGTAAATTACTAACCACCTGCTACCACTAACTAGGATGTTTCATTCACACACACACCCTACCTACCTCTTAGTGCAAGAAATATGGACAAAGCCTAAAATAAACAGGGACAGATATTAAATAATGTTCTCGTGAACTTAGAAAGTTGCTAGAATAACAGGATTTGTGCTAGTATGAATTTTTCCAAAGGACATGAAGTCTGAAGCTCAAATGTCTGTCATTATTTAGCAACTTCAGCCTTCAATGATTTTCTAGAAAATCACAAAATTTATGAGGAACAGACAAAAAATATGGAGCAAAAATCTGGACATTCTGCAAAATGTGGACAGTTGAGAGGTATACTACCTACCACACACACACACACACACACACACACACACACACACACACACACACACACACACACAAAACCTCTCAACCTCTTACAGCAACAAACTCATAAATAAAACTGAGGCAAAGGCCCAAAAATAAGGACATTTTTTTAAATATTGCTCTTATAAACTTAGAAAGATAATAGAATAGTAGTAGGTCTTGCATCATTACGAATTTTCTGAAAGGTATGAAATCTGAAACTGAAATGTCTGCATTATTTTCCAACTTCAGTCTTTAACAATTTGCCACTAATTTGCCAGAAAACTGCAATTTTATGAAAAACGGACCAAAAATGTGATGCAAAAATATAAAATTGCCAGACAATACAGCTGGGAACCTGTCAAAGGAGGGACACCATTTTAATATGAGCACAGTTAACTTAGAGCAGCTGACAAAATTAGAGAATCTACATGCATTTCTGAAATAAAAGTAATGTATAACTCTGATCATTACAGTTATTTATAAAAGTAAAGTAAACCCTCTATGTTTTCTTCCAAAATTGCTATTTTGTGGAGGGATCATTAGGGGAAGAGCAACATTTTGAGCCAAAATCAGGGACAGTTGAGGTTTGGCTATGCCTAATTCTAAAAAGCAATTTATTTGCACGTACCTCTCAACCTGTTAATTCAATAAATCTGGACAAGGCCAAATATATTGAGGGAACATATAAACAGTACTAAAATTGCTATTGTATAAACTGGGACAGTTGATAGAACAGGCCTTATTTTAGCATGCATTTTTCTGAAGGTTATAAAGTCTGAAACTAGTGTAATTTAGTGACTTAATTCCTAAATCATTTGCCAGAAAACCACAAACTGAGGAACAAACCAAAAATAAGAAGCAAAAAAATCTATTCATTCTTTGAAAATCTGGACAGTTGGAAGGTATAGTTCAGCTGGGGCTGTCTAAGTTTGCCGCCCTTCCCCCTCACAAAACCATGGTCGAATGGAGCCTCCCCCTGCAGCCATTCCAATGATCCATTACTTTGCTATTTCACTCCATTTACCATAAACACTAATGTGCATACTGATTTACTTCTATGATGATTTGAACTTCATTTGAAAGTTTTATTTTGCATTTTACGGCACAAACACTAAGACATCTGCTAAACTAACTTGGCATTAAAACTTCTCTGCCCTTGAAACTCACATTCATTGAAACATTAAAACCCACATTCAAAGAAAAATACATTTTACCCGTGGCAGATAAAAATTAATTCTGGGCTGCTTTTAAATCATAGGCCCCTTGCATATGAAATATACATGTGCTCTTTGATACACCTTCCTATTGCTTTGAACATTTTTCCAGTAAACAATGAAACAAAACTGCCCAATTCAGAACATTTCCATCATAAAAGTCTAGTCAAACTTCTACAGTCCACCATTATCAGTAAATAATATGCACAATCTCTGAAGTAGTAAAAAAGTCATCTAAATAATTCCACGTTAAATAAATCTAACTAATGAAGAGGTTGTTGCTAGCAATCACCTTTATATTTCATGACTTCACCAAAAAATAAAGTGTCTGATGCCCCTGAGGAATAAATTGCCTAAATTACATTAATAATAAGCTAGTAATATTGCAATAGGAAATGGATGGCAAACTGATAACAGGCTCATAGTTAGTGTCTTAACTTTTAGTACAGCAGCATTCACCCCTTATGGGAGTAGAACCAACAACCTTCTGCATTAAAAGCAAGTACACAACATTTTGTGCTACTAGCAACGTGAGCCGACTTAGCATAATCAGCACTAAACTTCTCTTCCCCTGCAGCTCTCAGCTCCTTGTAAAATCTACACAATACTCAACTACATCTCAACTTCAGCACAAGAAGTCTGGAAAAGCCAAATTTATTGGGGTGGGTCAAAGGGCAAAAACAGGAACACATTAAACATTGCTTGTATAATCTTGGAAAGCTGCTAGAATAAAATGCTGTGTTACCATCATACATTTTACTGCCAAGGTCACTGTGCAAAATAGTCAGAACAACATACCACTATGCCAAATCACCTGCTTTGTGAAGGAGAGGAAGACTGAAACTTAAATGGCTATCATTTAATGAATTCAGTTCTCACCATAGCTGTCAACCTCTTAGCACAAAACACCTGGACAAACCCAGTAATGAGGGAATACAGCCCTCAAACATATTCAGTGAATTCAGTTCTTGCCATAGCTGTCAACCTTAGCACAAAAAACCTGGACAAAGCCAATAACAGGGTATTACAGTCCCAAAAATAAGGACAAATTTAAAATAGTCATAAACTTAAAAAAATTGCTATAAAAAGGTTGTGTTACTATATATTTATTGCTAGAATAAAAGTTGTTTTACTATGTCACAAACACAGGGATAAGATGCAGACTCCACACAGAAGGCACCCCAGCCAAGAATCAAACCAGAAAACCTATAGCTGTGAGGCAACAATACTGCCACTGCACCATCAAATATGTAAGGAAGTAAACATTCAGAAACCTGAAGTCTGAAATTTAAATGCCTGTCAATTTGTTAATCAGGACAGTCTGACTTGGAACAAAAAAAAAACAATTCTCAGCAGAGGCCCAGGAAAAAATAATGCAGACATGTCTTTGTAACATGGGAGGACACAAAAGCAAACCCACACAAACACAGGGAGAAGATACAGACCGCCCCCCCAGAAAGAAGGCACCCCAGCCAAGAACCAAACCCAAGAACCTACAGCTGTGAGGCGTCAATGCTACGTTGCTACCACTGCACCATCAAATTTCAAGCATTGCAATATTTAAACACCACAGATATGAGGAATAGATCAGATCAAATATGAGGCAAAAATCTGCAATTTTTTTACAAATGGTGGTGGGTAGGGAATTCAGGTCTTTAACACCTGCTTACAAGGTACAGGGTTCAAGCCTCAGGTATTCCCTACCACAGCACCATGAGTAATTACCAGTACATCCCATCCCACCTGGGGCATTTACACACACACACACACACACACTATATTACTCACCAACCCTCGGTTGCAAGACCCACACACACACTATATTACTCACCAACCCTCGGTTGCAAGACCCACACACACACTATATTACTCACCAACCCTCGGTTGCAAGACCCACACACACACTATATTACTCACCAACCCTCGGTTGCAAGACCCACACACACTATATTACTCACCAACCCTCGGTTGCAAGACCCACACACACACTATATTACTCACCAACCCTCGGTTGCAAGACCCACACACACACTATATTACTCACCAACCCTCGGTTGCAAGACCCACACACACACTATATTACTCACCAACCCTCGGTTGCAAGACCCACACACACACTATATTACTCACCAACCCTCGGTTGCAAGACCCACACACACACTATATTACTCACCAACCCTCGGTTGCAAGACCCACACACACTATATTACTCAGCAACCCTCGGTTGCAAGACCCACACACACACTATATTACTCACCAACCCTCGGTTGCAAGACCCACACACACACTATATTACTCACCAACCCTCGGTTGCAAGACCCACACACACACTATATTACTCACCAACCCTCGGTTGCAAGACCCACACACACACTATATTACTCACCAACCCTCGGTTGCAAGACCCACACACACACTATATTACTCACCAACCCTCGGTTGCAAGACCCACACACACACTATATTACTCACCAACCCTCAGTTGCAAGACCCACACACACACTATATTACTCACCAACCCTCGGTTGCAAGACCCACACACACTATATTACTCACCAACCCTCGGTTGCAAGACCCACACACACACTATATTACTCACCAACCCTCGGTTGCAAGACCCACACACACACTATATTACTCACCAACCCTCGGTTGCAAGACCCACACACACTATATTACTCACCAACCCTCGGTTGCAAGACCCACACACACACTATATTACTCACCAACCCTTGGTTGCAAGACCCACACACACACTATATTACTCACCAACACTCGGTTGCAAGACCCACACACACACTATATTACTCACCAACCCTCGGTTGCAAGACCCACACACACACTATATTACTCACCAACCCTCGGTTGCAAGACCCACACACACACACACACTATATTACTCACCAACCCTCGGTTGCAAGACCCACACACACACACACTATATTACTCACCAACCCTCGGTTGCAAGACCCACACACACAAACACTATATTACTCACCAACCCTCAGTTGCAAGACCCACACACACACACACACACTATATTACTCACCAACCCTCGGTTGCAAGACCCACACACACACACACACACACACTATATTACTCACCAACCCTCGGATGCAAGACCCACACACACACACACTGTATTACTCAGCAACCCTCGGTTGCAAGACCCACACACACACACTATATTACTCACCAACCCTCGGTTGCAAGACCCACACACACACACACTATATTACTCACCAACCCTCGGTTGCAAGACCTACACACACACTATATTACTCACCAACCCTCGGTTGCAAGACCCACACACACACTATATTACTCACCAACCCTCGGTTGCAAGACCCACACACACACTATATTACTCACCAACCCTCGGTTGCAAGACCCACACACACACTATATTACTCACCAACCCTCGGTTGCAAGACCCACACACACACTATATCACTCACCAACCCTCGGTTGCAAGACCCACACACACTATATTACTCACCAACCCTCGGTTGCAAGACCCACACACACACTATATTACTCACCAACCCTCGGTTGCAAGACCCACACACACACTATATTACTCACCAACCCTCGGTTGCAAGACCCACACACACACTATATTACTCACCAACCCTCGGTTGCAAGACCCACACACACTATATTATTCACCAACCCTCGGTTGCAAGACCCACACACACACTATATTACTCACCAACCCTCGGTTGCAAGACCCACACACACACTATATTACTCACCAACCCTCGGTTGCAAGACCCTTCTACATAACACACACACACTATATTACTCACCAACCCTCGGTTGCAAGACCCTTCTATATAACGTCCTTGAAGTGAGACCAACATCCTCCCGCTCGACCAACATAACGTCCTTGAAGTGAGACCAACATCCTCCCGCTTGACCAACATAACATCCTTGAAGTGAGACCAACATCCTCCCGCTCGATCAACATAACGTGTACATCCCGCTCGAAATGCATTTGAACTGGCGGCTGGAAATACATGCGCGGTGCGCGGTGAGCTCCATTCCGACTGGCTGCCCTGATGAGCTGACGTCATCGTGCAGTAAAGCGCGAAAAAAACAAAAAAGTGAAAATTTAAAAAGCTACCCCCCTTCTAAATAAGTTATACTGAATTCAGTACAGTGCGTATGCCTCCCGATGTCCCTGGTCGGAACTTTGAATGTTGGCAGTATGACTGGTATAGGGAGAGAGCTAGCTGATATGATGGACCAAAGGAAGGTTGGTATATTGTGTGTGCAAGAGACCAGATCGAAGTGGAGCAAGGCTAGGTGTATCGGAGGCGGGTTCAAATTGTTTTATCATGGTGTGGCTGGGAGGAGAAATGGCATAGGTGTTATCCTGAAAGAACAGTATGCTAAGAGTGTTTTGGAGGTGAAAAGAGTGTTGGATAGAGTGATGCTTATGAAGCTGGAAAGTGATAGTGTAATGATGAATGTTGTTAGTGAAAATGGTCCACAGGTTGGGTGTGCAATTCGATGGGAAAGAAAAATTTTGGAGTGAGTTGGATGAAGTGGTAATGACTGTACCCATGGGTGAGAGACTGGTGATTGGAGCAGATTTCAATGGGCATGTTATTGAAGGGAACAGAGGAGATGAGGAAGTGATGGATAGGTATGGTGTTAAGCAAAGGAATGCAGAAGGTCAGATGGTAGTGGATTTTGCGAAAAGGATGGACATGGCTGTGGTGAATACATATTTTAACATGAGGGAGGAGCATAGGGTGACATACAAGAGTGGAGGAAGATGCACACAGGTAGATTATATCTTATGTAGAAGGGGCAGTCTGAAGGAGATTGGAGACTGTAAAGTGGTGGCAGGGGAAAGTGTAGTTAGGCAGCATAGGATGGTGGTTTGTAGGATGACATTGGTGATCAAGAAGAGGAGGATGAGTGTGAGGGCAGCACCAAGGATCAAATGGTGGAAATTGAAAAAGGGTAATTATGAGGTGGAGTTCAGGGAAGAGTTAAGACAGGCACTGGGTGGCAGTGAAGAGTTACCAAATAGCTGGGTAACTACAGCGCAGCTAGTAAGAGAAATGGCTAGAAAGGTGCTTGGTGTGACATCTGAAGAGGAAGGAGGACAAGGAGACCTGGTGGTGGAATGAAGAAGTACAGGAAAGTATACAGAGAAAGAGGTTGGTGAAAAAGAAGTGGGATTGTCAGAGAGATGAAGAAAGTAGACAAGAGTATAAGGAGATGAGGTGCATGGCAAAGAGAGAGGTGGCGAAGGCTAAGGATAAGGCATACGAAGAGTTGTATGAAAGGTTGGAAGCTAAGGAGGGAGAAAATGACCTGTACCGATTGGCTAGACAGAGGGACCGAGCTAGTAAAGATGTGCAGCAGGTAAGGGTGATAAAGGATAATGAGGGAAATGTACTCAAAAGTGAGGAGAGTGTGTTGAGCAGATGGAAAGAGTACTTTGAGGGGCTGATGAATGATGAGAATGAGAGGGACAGAAGGTTGGATGATGTGCAGATAGTAAATCATGAAGTGCAGTGTATTAGCAAGGAGGAAGTAAGGATAGCTATGAAGAGGATGAAGAATGGAAAGGCTGTTGGTCCAGATGACATACCTGTGGAAGCATGAAGGTGTTTAGGTGAAATGGCAGTCGAGTTTTTAACTAGATTGTTTAATGAAATCTTGGAAAGTGAGAGGATGCCTGAGGAATGGAGAAAAAGTGTTTTGGTACCGATTTGTAAGACTAAGGGTGATGTGCAGAGTTGTAGTAACTACAGAGGGATTAACTTGATCAGTCACAACATGAAGTTATGGGAAAGAGTAGTGGAAGCTAGGTTAAAAAGGGAGGTGATGATTAGTGATCAGCAGTATGGTTCCATGCCAGGAAAGAGCACTACAGATGTGATGTTTGTTCTGAGAGTGTTGATGCAGAAATACAGAGAAGGTCAGAAGGAGTTGCATTGTGTCTTTGTGGACTTAGAGAAAGCATATTACAGGGTTCCTAGAGAGGAGATGTGGTATTGTATGAGGAAGTTGGGAGGGTCAGAGAAGTATGTACAGGATATGTACGAGGGTAGTGTGACAATGGTGAGGTCTGTGGTGGGAGTGACGGATGCATTTAAGGTGGAGGTGGGATTACATCAAGGATCAGCTCTGAACCCTTTCTTATTTGCAATGGTGATGGACAGGTTGACAGACAAGATCAGACAGGAGTCCTCGTGGACTATGATGTTTGCAGATGACATTGTGATCTGTAGTGAGAGTAGGGAACAGGTGGAGGAGACCCTGGAGAGGTGGAGATATGCTCTAGAGAGAAGAGGAATGAAGGTCAGCAGGACTAAGACAGAATATGTGTGTGTGAATGAGAGGGAGGATAGAGGAATGGTGAGGATGCAGGGAGTAGAGGTGGCAAAGGTGGATAAATTTAAATACTTGGGATCAGCAGTTCAGAGTAATGGTGAGTGTGGAAGAGAGGTGAAGAAGAGAGTACAGGCAGGATGGAGTGGGTGGAGAAGAGTGTCAGGAGTGATTTGTGCAGACGAGTACCAGTAAGAGTGAAAGGGAAGGTCTACAAGAGGGTAGTGACACCAGCTATGTTATATGGGTTGGAGACAGTGGCATTGATAAAAAGGCAGGAGTCAGAGCTTGACGTGGAAGAGTTGAAGATGTTAAGATTTGCACTGGGTGTGACAAGGATGGACAGGATTAGGAATAAGTATATTAGAGGGTCAGCCCAGGTTGGAAGGTTTGCAGACAAAGCCAGAGAGGCAAGATTACATTGGTTTGGACATGTGCTGAAGAGGGATGCAGAGTATATTGGGAAAAAGATGGTAAGGATGAAGCTGCCAGGTAACAGGAAAAAGAGGAAGGCCTAAGATAAGGTTTATGGATGTGGTGAGAGAGGACATGCAGGTGGTTGGTGTGACAGAGCAAGATGCAGAGGACAGGAAGAAATGGAAACAGTTGATCTATTGTGGTGACCCTAATGGGAGCAGCCAAAAGAAGAAGAAGAATAGAGTTTATTTATTGCAGATGTCCACCAGACAGGTTTACTCTTCCTTGCAGAAAATGATTTAGTCCTGTCTGATATGCCTGATTCCATGCATCTATATAAATGCTAGTATAGTGCTTTGGTGTAGTTTTGGATATTGGTGCCAATTCCTACAGAGGGTGAGGGGGCTGTGAAGCTGTTTGTACCATCCCTCTGATCCTGGCTAGAGGGGGGTTGGGGAAGATGGTGACTTCGAAGGTGACCACTTTGTGGTCTGATCTTACCAGGGAGGATGATACTATAGGGATGCTGCAGTGTTTACTCATGTTGGTTAATACCAAGTTGTTGGTTAATACCAAGTCCAAGATATTATCACCCCTTGTGGGGGTATCGACTAGCTGTTCCAAGGCATTTGCATTGACAAAATCAAGGAAACTCTGGGCATTTGTGCTCTGGCATGAGTAGTTCTTCCAGTCTATGTTAGGGAAGTTAAAGTCACCCAGGATCAGGTTAAAGGGTTGAATCTAGATAGATTCATACAGGTCCAGGTAGGCGGATTGGGCATCTTGAGTTCAGATTTGGGGGCTGGTAGCTAGCTATGATTTGAATAGGGGTCTTGTCAATGGTTAACTACACCTGAAGTGTCTCCTGTGTGTCATACTGTTTGAGCAGCCTGGAGGTGTGTATGTATTTAATGTATATTGAAACTCCACCTCCTTTGGCTTTACTGCCCACAGCTTGGGGTCTGAATGTATGATAGGATGAGTAACCAGGTAAGGCTGGGGTGGTGTCTGCAGCTTTGAACCAGGTTTCTCACCAGCCATTATGACTTCAGCTTTCATGTAATAGGCTTTAGTGTCTAAGTAATTTTTGCGTGTTTAGCTCCAATCCTTGGAATCCAATAAGAGTTCACCAATGTATATAGTTTTCTGTTCCACTCAATTATAACAATGCTTAACATACCATTTTTATCAGCATAGGTATCTTTTACTTTAGGCATTACTGGTGAGTTCTTCCATAAAATGAGGGTGCCTCTTCTTTTAGCTCGAAAACCAGAACCTGCTAAAACCAAATAATTCTGTAATGAAAATGTATTTACAGCTTTATTAAGTAAATGTATTTCCTGTTGAAATACTATTTGAGCTTTATGTCATTTTAAGTATGTGAACAGATCTCCCCCTCTTTACTGGATTATTCGATCCATTAATATTAAGAAACATGCTAATCTGTTAGCTATTTAAATCATTCTTTAGAGCCTCCTAATAGATTTTCTGCTGTTTTAAATGTTTTTTTCAGTGTCTCACTGCTATTTTTCTACTGTTCTCTAGCATTTCCTGCTGAAACTATGGTAGCTAGTAGCTGTAGCATAGTCCAGATCCAGGCCTGCTGCTTCTGGAACTATTTGTAGTGGTTTGTTTGCTTTGAGCACGTTTTTCAGGCTATCTTGGATTGGAGGGAGTCTATCTGCACTTTTGTGAGACAATTGTGTTTGACTGGCACCTGACTGGTAAAGGTAGGCCAGTCTAGGGCTTGGAATAAGCATTTTAATTGGTCCTTTTGAATTTTGTTAGTTTGTTTTTTTTCAAGTTTTAGCTTACTGTATTTATACCCTACATCTGAGCAGGTTTCTGCTTGTTTGTGCATTGCTCAGCACTGTGCACCACCACACAATTGTGCACCATAGCTGGACAGTTAAATTCAACAAACTTTCACTTAAAACCTAGGCAGAAATATCCATTCGCCAAACTCCTCCATGATTATTTCTGAAAAGCCACCCCTAGTGACAATCTTCAACTTAGCATTATGGAGAGTTGGACTACCCTTGTTTCTTCTGCCAACCTTGTTGACTTGGGTCTCTTGAGGCAGTGTAGCAATTGCCTCATGTACACAGACGACCTTCTACTAATAACACAGTCTAGCACAGAGTGCAAGAGATGTATTTATGTCAAGAATCTAGAATCCATGCTCTTTCTCACTCAAAACAGTAACACAGAGGAGGTTGTCAACTCATGGACCACGACATATTCATACAGTACCAAACACATAAATACACATACGTGGAGGTTCTCTCAAAAAACCCCAGAGACCTCCAAAACACAAGTCTGCTACAGTCTCCTTAGTACTCAATGACAAACCTCGCTGCTTTGCCAGAGATGGTTTGCACCTGGCACCCCTCGGCCTTTCAGCTGCTGGCAAAGGCTCTTGCCTCCCCATAGTGCCATTTTAGGCAAGGTCTCAAAAACAACATTACCGACATGAAATTAACCAATCATAACAAAATAATGGTCATGCTGCTAAATGCTAGGAACTTAAACCAAAAACTGCACTCCCTGAAAGCATTTCTATCACTAGAAGATGTCGATGTCTGTGCAGTCACAGAAGCCTGGTTTAAGGCCTCAGAGAGTACCCTGGCCCTGCAAGGCTACAATGCCTTCCACACCTTTAAAAAAGCAAAATGAACATGTGAAAACCAAAGGAGGCAGTGTTTCAATCTATATTAGAGATAAATTCACCTCATGTCTAGTTAGACTGGACAACTCCATGGAGTTATTCCAGGTCCAGGTTATGATGAGTAAAACCCTCATTCAAGTCCTAGCCAGTGATAGATCCCCTCCATGGGTCACCTTCCCATGAAGGCCACTTAACCAAACTGAAGACAATCCAAATGTTACCAAACACACTGGTTATGGGGGATTTCAATTATCCCACCATCAACTGGGAAACCTACTCTAGCCCAAACTCGCTAGCACAAAAGTTCCTTGACTTTGTGAATTCAAATGCCCTGGAGCAAATTGTTCATACCCTGACAAGAGGAACAAACATTCTAGATCTAGTCCTCACCAACATGTCAAACAGGTGCACTGCTGCAACTTTTGGGCACTTATTTGTTAAAACTGACCACAAATCAGTCACCTTCAAACTAACACTAACACCAGAACCCATAAATAGTGAAATCAGACTAAAAAACCTCACCAGGGCAAACTCTATCCTCCCAGATGAAGGTATAAATGCATTCCAAGCCCCACCCCAAGCTGAAAGTGATAATTACACCAAAGCGTACACTATTGCCCTTTACAATCACTTGCATAAGTGCATAACCTCCACTGTACCAGATAGAATCCAAGCCAGAGCCCCAAGTAAAATCAAGCTGCCATGGTGGTATTCCACCATCAACAAACTGTACAATAAATGCAGAAAGTTGCTGTCCAAAAAAACAAAGTAAAGGACCCAGCAATGGAAAAGCACTCTCCTCAGCCTTAACAGGCAAATAAGACAACTTGTCAAATCCTCCAAGAGCTCCTTTGAGAGAAACCACGCATGTGCTGCCAAGGATAACCATAAGGCCTTTTACAGTTATGTATGCAACCTAAAGGGTAGGACCCAAACATGTGCAGAACTGGTGGCCAACGGTATCACACACACTGACCCCACAGAGATAGAGAATCTACTAGCATATATGTTTGGCAAAAATTTCACTCCCTTATCCCATCCTAACTTACAACAAACCCTCCCCCAACCTCCCCCCCACATTACATATCTGAAAAGCAGGTCCTCAAATCCCTGTCCAAGGCAAAGAACACAGCCAGTATGGGACCAAATTACATCCCAGGCTGTCTTCTAAACAGGCTAAAACATGAACTAGCATCATCAGTAGTTACCCTTTTCAATCATAGCCTAATCATGGGCTTTGTTCCTGTAGAATGGAGAACAGCTACAGTTATTCCCCTCCACAAAGGTGGCCTAGCAACAGACCCCAGCAATTACAGATCCATAAGCCTGCCCAGCCTTATCTGTAAGGCCATGGAACGTACCATTATGGACCTCATAAATAAAGACATAAGCGACCTCCAAACCCAGGATCCTACCCAATTCGGCTTCATGAGGGACAGATCCTGCCTGTTAAATCTGGTGGATTTCTTTGAAAATGTGACCAAGGCCATTGATGAGGGAAAATATGTGCACACAGCATGCCTCAACTTGGTAAAGACTTTCAACACAATTCCACATTCAGGTATTACCGATAAGTGTAACAAACTGAATGTTAACCCCTTTGTTGTAAGATGGGTTGCCAAATGGCTCACAAACCAGACACACACTATCAAAGTGGATGACTCCACATCAACCAGCAGACCTGTTACCAGTGGAATGCCACATAGGTCAGTGCTCGACCCCTCCTACTGTTTGGTATATACTTCTCAGAAGTTCAGGTCAAAACTAAAGGGTTGTGGCTGACCAAGTTTGTAGACGACTGAAAACTAAGTGTAATCACTGAATCCCCAAATGATGTCAGTATACTCCAGATGGTTTCACATAAACCAATGACTGGTGTATTAGTCACGACCTCAAACTGAATGCAAAGAAATGCACCATCATTTCCTTCGGCACCAACAATGTCCCTTCACACTATCAAATCAATAGCAATACCCTAAGTACCTATGAAGTGGTAAGGGACCTAGGATCACAGGTTGAACGCAACCTTAACTTCACCCACCACATGTCTACCATTGTAAGGAAAGCTTTATATGTAGCTCACTTGATTTGTATAGGAATCACCTTGACAACAAAAGAAGTTATAATCTCCCCAATCGGCACTTATCCGGCCCATAATTGAGTATAATGCCCCATTCCATATGTACCATACTAAACACCTACAGCAATTAGAGAGACCTCAGAAGTTTCTAACAATGTAGATCAAGAGCCTCCAGCATGTGCCTTACAGGGACCGACTAAACTCCCTGTCACTATACTGCGTATTGTATAGACTTCTAAGCTGAGACTTATGCCTGGCCTACAGAGCAACCGAAGACCCAGACCTAATGAACTTACTGCATATTTGTAAATCAAATGGGTCTAGGGATACCCATTCCAGGGACTTAAACATGACATGCTGGAAGGACAGATTTATCTCCCAGTGACTGCCACATCTTTGGGACAGGCTACCAATTCATGTGAAACAGAGGATCTCTATGACACTGTTCAAGAGTAACCTGGATGAGTGGATCGGGAACCATAAATTATTACCACAGATAGTGCCCACAACCCTCCTAGACATGGGCAGTCATCGCTAAATGTAATCTTGTATATTGGCTAGTACGTGGGTTGAAATGGCTAGGCTTAAAATGACCTATGGGTCGATAGTCTAGTAATCCCCTATGATTCTATGATTTAAAATCAGACATTTATATAAGAAAAAAAAGACACAGGTATAATGAAATTCCATTTATGTACAGAATTTATTATATATTTATATATAACAGTATGAAATCTTCAGCTATGGACAATACTTTTGAAACAAAGAAAAAATTACCTAATGATATAACCCAAAAATATTATACCATGGAATTATCTATTTCTAGTTTGTGGAAAAAGATGAACAATCTACCTCTCAATCTGTCCATTAGACTAACAAAGTGTAGCTCATGCTTCTAATTCATATTAATGTGTCTCATGTTTTTAGTAGCATCATCTTAAAAAAGCCCATTAGTGAGTTATTATGAATAAGAAAAGTTAAACAGTTCAGAATCTTTATCATAAGTTCAACAAACTGAATATCTCTACAGTCATCTTTCCCTGTACCTAAATATGCAGATGCTTGCAAATTAGGAGCTGTCATTGAATTTCACACTGACACAACTATTCTCCACGAGGGGCTGACACAGACAAACAACTGGTGTCAGAGTCATGGACTAAAACTAAATGCCAAGAAATGCATAATACTATCCTTTGGGAAGTCATCCATCCCTGGAAAGTATCATATTGACAGCACACCCTTAGAGTTGACCCAGTAGTCAGGGACTTAGGGACACACATAGATAGTAATATAGCCTTTGATCATCATGTGTCTACAGTGGTGAAGAAATCATTCTATGTTGCGCAACTTATAAACAAAGCTATGGCATCTAAGTCCAAGGAAGTCATTGTACCACTAATTCGGCATTCATCAGACCTATTATTGAGTACAATGCCCCCTTTGGTATGTACCTAACCAGGCATATCCAAAAACTGGAATGTCCTCACCAAAAGAATACAGGGCATAAGTAATATGTTCTATGCAGAATGCCTCAAGGCCCTATCCCTGTATTCTGTCTCCTACAGATGTTTGAGGGGAGATCTATGCCTGGCATAGAGGGCATTGTCAGACCTCACTCTGATGGACCTTCTGCATATCCACAAAACAAACAGCACCAGAATTACCCATTCTAAAGACTTAAACCGTGCCTGTGATATAAATAGAACCTGCTGGAGAGATAGGTATGTATCCCAGAGACAACCTCATCTATGGAACAGGCTCCCCATCCATGTGAAGCAGAGTTCCTCCTTAATCCAATTCAAGTGCAACTTAGACAATTGGATGGAAAACCAGAAATTCATCCCTGGTTTGACACCTATGTCTTTGATGCAAACTGGAAACTGTAAATGGTTCATCTCCCAGGGCCATGCTTACACGTATCAAGGGTATCAGAACTCATCAGAGATTAAGGATGCATGGCTAGGCTTAAAAAGGCCCTTGTGGTCGTTAGCCTAGTAAACACCTATGAACCTATGTACCTTACTTTAACTCCCTGGTTTATCATAGGGAGGAAGTCAGTTGTTATTTTCTTATTTATTAATTTATAGGTCAAATGATTTTATACTGCTATTTTTTATTTACAACTTGTAAAGTTCATACGATCTTACATTCATACATTAGTACCTCGCCAACTGTCTTTGTGGACCATTCCAACCTCAGCCAATTTTCTCATGTGAGAATCAAACCTTGCACCTTCTGCCTATAAGGTGAACACCTTAATCACTATGCCAACCTCTCACCCTTGTAGGCATATTTATATTCTTTAACTATATACATATTTATTTATTCTGATCTCTTTCTATTTCTGTTTGTATGCTATGCCCCAGATTTAATAAAATTCATGTAGCTATAGTGTACAGCCTACATGGAAGGTATCATGGCCATGTAGACTGTTCCCCCTCTGTAGTGCACCATGAATATTAATGATGGTTGGTTACTGAGGGAGAGTCATGGAACATGGTCAGGGAATCAGAGTAGGGAGAGTGTGTTACTAACTGTGTCCGCAGTTGAGTAACACACCCCTACACTGTCAAAGTGCATTATATCAATGTAGTAAACTTTATTATTTATTTATTTTTTTTGAAGTTTGTGTGGGGCAGAGGGGTGCGCAGCAATTGACAAATGCTAGATGTCTAAAAATAGAAACTGGATGCATTTAATTATTAATGCAAAGGTCAAGTTTAAGCATAGCTGAGTGGGTTTGCATGGCATGGTGCTCAGCTGTGTTTAAACGTAGCTGAGAGGTATATCTAAAAGTATAGCAGCATTCCACACATCCACGTATCCAAATGATTAGAGTGACAGTCTTATGTGCAGTAGGTGCAGGGTTTAAATACACAGAAGGCTTATTAGGCATTTATTTTTCAAATACAAATTATGCCAATTATTTTTACATCTTGATGTGCTGTGCTCAGCTAAGCTCCACTAAGCCCTGCTAAGCCATGCCAAGCACTGCTTAAACAAGATTCATTTCAGCACTGCTCCATTGGAATCCGTTGGAGTTCAACCTGTGAGGATACTATGGCAGGTGTTGGAGAAGGTGTGCACTTTCAGGTGCAGTGGTGGGGCATTGAGGAGTCCAGGGTCATGGTTGGACACCTAGTGAAAAACCTTAAAGACTGGCTCATGCAGGGTGGTTACCATGTCTCTGAGTGTAAAACAAAGACCTGGGACCATCTGGAAAGGTACTTAACCAGTGCAACTGGTATCCCCTGCACAGGTGAGCAGTGTCATCACCATCATGACAACCTGAAAAGGCAAAAGGGGGCTCTATTGGATGCCTGGGTCCAATAATTCTCGGTGGGCAATGTTCCACAAGTGTGTAAGTATGTTTACCTATGTTTCACCAACAGTTAACCTTGAATGTTTGCTAAACTGGTATGCTGCAGAGGTGGGAGCTCACAACGTCAAGTCACATGCAGGATGCATGGTCAAGTTGCACCGTGAGTGTGGTGGGTACAGATTTATCTTCCAATCTATAATCATATAAGCAAGAAAGAGTAAAACATTGACTGCCATTAGGTATATACAGTTTTGATTGTATTGCAGTGAATGTGGTTGTAGACCTGGACTGCAATAAGTGACTACTGCCAAATGTACTTCAATAAGCAGGAAAAAGTAAAGCATCAACCATGATAAATTAAATGAAATAAAGGTTCTTTCGCAATAACTGTAGAATTATAGCTATATTGCAACACCTGGCATTACATTAACTGTTGTTCAATAAAAACTCAAAAATATACCACTAAATGCATGATGGTATCTGTAACAAACTGCTGTGCAATACTTCTGGAAAAGAGCTGATATTTCAGCCCAGTAACAATATATAGTGTACACCTGCATTTTATTTAGTAATATAGGTTACCTAGTATCTCTGCCATGACTGCATTTCATACAGGTGTGTCCAACTGTCACTGCAGTGTATTATAACACTGTAGTAGTAGTAGTAGTAGTATTAGGTCATATTTAGTTTCCAGGTGAGCTCTGGGAAGAAATCAGGCAGTGAGGTGTCAGCAGTGGCAAAGTAGCTCAGCTTGTCAAATGCTGTGTATGAAGTGCATTTTGCTGCACACAGACCAGGGTTTGAATCCAGTTCCATGTACTACTATTACTGAATCAGATAAGTTATGATGGTAGATATTCTTTCCACAGGGACACAGATAAATGGATAAGATAGCTCAGAGTATGCGTAAATAATTCTTTTTTAAGCTGTCACAGACTGTTAAAATTAGTATCACGAATATGCTATTTATACTAACAATAAAGGAAACAGGTGCAATAATAAAAATATAAAATAAAAGAAATATAATGTGTAATCAAGGTATGCCTGTATTCCTGGAGTGTCTTGTAAAGGCTGATACACTCAATTAGTACATGTAATGCATATGTCCCCTGCAGTCGCTGCTATTAGGTAATATTCTCATGCCTGCCAAGCAAGACATGATAGTTGTGTACTCTCTGTACTGTACACATGCATGTCTATCAAGTGTTATGCTGTCATGGAACGTAATTACTGTTGCATAATCCCTGTCACAGACGTATCATCAACATGATTATGCCAATAGCAAAGTAACAGTACATTAGCTCACAGTACTCCTTGGTAGTCAAATTGGTCCAATTGATGTGCAAGTGTTCTTTGCAGTTGTGTACCTGCACGTGTTACTGCTTGGCCCATAGTGTCCCATGTGGATAGCTTGAGAGGTATATATGTGCTACAGCAGCTATAGGGCACATTTACACATAAAGAAAGGGCAGACCTGTAGAGTGGATAGCATTACTGTTGCCAACTATATAACCCATGATGGTATTAATGGACTATATTTCTCTCTCTCTTCCCACCCCTTATCTTCATATATTTATTATTGTTCTATATTGGTTATGGTTTACTGTTAACATATGTTGTTTCATAGACTTTATTTTGGGCATGTGTTTTATTGATATTATGTATTACTATAGTTGTGTATTAACATCTGTTATTGAATTACCTATTCTGTTTGCCTTATGCCATAACTGTTATTATTATTATTATTATTATTGTTATTTATTGTTGTGTTTGACATAATATGAATTTAACAGTAATGGGGTGATTTACACTGTTCTGGCATGCTGTTATTGCTAACAATGGTTTTGTTCATAACTCACCTATGTTTATTGCTTTACTTCCATACCCACAGCATTTCTGGGTAGGCCAGTTCTTGGTGATCTGCCTACCCTACCTCAGCCAGCCATGGCACAGGTACCAGCAGATTTGGGACCCAAGCTGGTGGTTCCCCCTCTGCTGGCCCTGCCCCAGCTTTGGGTGTAACCACTTCAAGGGAGGGGGTGGAGGGGGTCTTGTCACCCAGGATCAACTATCTGCCATGGCATGCAAGATTGTTCATAGGAGCTATGAACGTCACCTGTGTCAGACTGAAGGCAGACTGGACAACCTGGTGGGGCCTGTGGGTCCCGGCACCCAGCCTGCAGCATAGCCACCTTCAGGACAGTGAAGGAACAGTGTTGACTACCTATGGGTGGGGATCTCAGTCATGCTGCTGCCTGGGGGCACATGCACCTCTGATTCCACAACATCCTCCCCATCCAAGGTGTTTACCCCTCTCATGCGTCACACACCACCCCTGTATGCTGTCTTGTCTGTCTTGTCTGTCTGTATATGCCACCTCTCCTACCCAACTTACCTCCCCATATGTACCTACACCCCTTTCCCAACATTCCAATTTCTCCTTAAAAAAATGGGTACCTGTCCCACAAAAAAATATTGCCCCCATACATAGCACTTCATTTCGCACATGTGTCTACTGGACACAATGAATTAGGTCCAATTGGCTTGACAACACATTTCTGTTGTCCTCACCTATCTCTCTGGGATTTGAGGGTCCAAATTCTTGTACAAAATCTGTAAAAATGCACATATGTTGCTGTACAAGAAATTTAAGAGCTATGGTTCTTTCCTACACACATGCTGCACATTCCTACCTGCCTTTCAGTATGTTTTCTCCCTGCTTACCCCCATTTCACCATGTTTGTATCACCCCCTCTTTCTTTTCTTTTTTTAATTTTAGCACGGGTTTATGTGGAGCTAAGAGGTGCGCTGCACAAAACCGAACAAATCCACTTAAATCTGTGTAAAAGTGCCTTAATGATCTTATGTGTTTCTCACAGGGCACATCTGCAAAATAATCACCCCTGCCACATCTCATACCCGTGCCCCTGTCAACTACAGCACAGTGCATTAGCCCTCTAGGCCACTCATCTCTGAATTGAAATAGGTGTTTCCAGCAACATATAATGATTGCCACTGACAGACTGCAAGTACATATAATGGGAAAAAAGGCAGTGTAATTGAGACTGTGATGAAAACACTACACCAGTACACAGCCAAATAAATAATAATGGCTGTACGTGAGGCCTGGGATAGCAGGTATACCCATCAACTGTACAGACTGTTGCAGAGTGTCCACAGTTTTGCCCTGTATGTTTGGCCCGATTTTCATAAAAACATATGTTACTGGCAAAGAAGTGGCAAGTCATTAAAGATTGAGGTTAGAAAATCACGACAGACATTTGAGTGTCACACATCATACACTCCAGAAAACACATGCTAATGCATATCCTGTTATTCTACCAACATTCTACATTTGTAAGAGCAATATGTAAAGATTGTCCCTAGTTTTGGGCCTTTGTCCTACTTGTATGTATGACTTTGTCCAGAGTTCTTGTTCTAACAGGTTGACAGGTATGATAGCAGGTAACCATCCCCTTTCATTAGCAACATCTTTAAACACACCTGCTAAGTCTACAACTGGGATCCTGCTGCATAGCAACTGCCTTTGAAAGCCATGCTCATAATGACGGATGCAGATGAGTGTCACAGACTGTGTGCATGCACAAATATCTTGCAAATACACCTGCAGCACCACTGACTCAGTAGCTCAGTCTGTTAAAAGCTTTGCATGTAGTACTTTTTGCTGCCCACAGTCCTTTGTTCAAATCCATTGTGTTGCACTTCAACTACATTCGTGTGAATACAGCAAATAATGACTGAGTCATGCAATTTTAACCCACACAGGTTGCTTCTACTGAACTAATTGCTACCTGTGTTTGCAAGTCAAAGGCCTGTAGGTAGGGACTTTTACTGCACATATTTATGTAGCCTAACTATATGTTGCCTACTACTCTGTGATTGGCACTGTTATATAACATATGTACCTTAAGCACATCCCTCGAGTGAACTATAAATGGTACCCTCACCCTAGCTCTGCTGTAACAACAGAACTGACACTGGTGCTTCAGTTACATGAACAGCATGCTGTCTTCCAAAGTGTTCATACTTCCCCCTGTGTCCTAGGCTGCAACAGCAGCTGCAGCCTGCAACATATGGAGCTGTATGTTAGGCTACCTACTACAGACCTACCATTCCTCACACCCCCAGAACACAAGATCCAGACAAAACCATACATAAAGGATGGGGCAGAGGTCCAGTGGCAGGGATATGTTTCACAATTTGCCTCTAAAAAGATATTGAGCTGATAGAATAGCAGCTACTGCATCAACATGCATATTCTGATGGGTATGATGTCTGATACTCACATCTCTCCCCCCTTTAATGACCTCAAGCCACAATGTTTAACACTGAACTGCCAGATAATCACAGCATTTTGGGACAATGGACAAACACTGCATGCATAACTGTTGACATACCTCATAAATCTCAACAGTGGGCAGTATTTGTACCTACCTTCTGAGATGCTGTAGTCTTCACACCTCAGTAATGTCCATCTCAAAGGCTAAGAAAGGGCCAAGGCCTATGTGAAGACCTTAAATATTGCACTGTGGAGCCATGTCATTGGAGAATGAAGGTGCAACCCAGCTGTTTTGGATGCAATTAGCAAGTCCGAGCCACAGATTGGTGCACATGCGATTAACTGTTAATGAGCATTACCTACAAAAGGCAATCAACTGCCTATGGGAAACAGGTTTGTATGTTGCTTTACTAAGACAGACTACAATTTAGCAAGCTATTTCTTGAGGATTTTTTCACAAAAGGATTACCTCAGTCTACCAGGTATGTAATACATGTCCCCATATAATGGGACGCAGATGGGAAGAAGGAGGTATGGGGAGTAGGGATTACAACAGCAGGCCTCTAGTACATCTATGAGAATCACATGTTGGTGATACTCTGCTGTCCAACAGTTACAGGCATGCCTCTCAACTGTGCCTGTTTTGAATCAAATCACAGCTGTGGCCCTCTTACTCCCTCCTACAATGGTCAGTCCCTGTACGAAAGCTAGTAAATTATGACTTGCACACATTGACAGTAAGTAATAGTGGACATAGCTGTTAATATCACATGATGTACTGTTATTCAGCTACTCTCTGTCTGTAAATGCCACACAGGAATAGTTCAGATGTTGTAAAGGTGTCCCTGACTGTCCCTGATGTATTCTGGCTAGGTCACTGTTTTGTTGACAATTACACCTCATCACTTGAGAGCTATGGCTAACAAACCTGGCAACCCACTAGCCATTATAAGTGGAGGGACACAAGCCCAACCTCAGCAACAGAGTGTACACATTGGCCATACAAAGTAATACTATGAATACACTAACAGATATTACTGTAGCATAGGTGTATTTTGAGGGGGGTATGGCGTATGACAGCCAGATTCCCTATATTCTGACAACAACCATCAATTATTGGAAAACCATTTGCCAGACATCCACATGTGCATGCCAAAAGGACCACATATATCAGGCACACATACACATTATGCAAACATCTATGTACTGGAGAGGTATGATGCCTACAAGGAAGATATACTACAGCAGGTTTGCATTGCTGTCTGCTTTTGTGGCACACTGGTGTTGCTGGACTGTCCACATGTAGTTGTAATAATGGGTTCCTATTACGTTGTCAAATTCCTGAAACTTCGAAGCTGAGAACATCGAACTCAGATGTTTGAAGTTCCAGGAATTCGAACAAAAAAAAAAAAAATAAAAGGCCTAACAGCTATCTAACTGTTGCAAGCAGGGGAGCAAGCCCCCCTGCACCCCCAGTGTGGGGGGTCTGCACCCCCCACATCCCCCGCTCTTTAAATATACAAACTCCGAGATCGCAATACAGTGCAGAAAGGGAAGATTTCCCTTTATCGCACTGTAGTGCGATCTCGGAGTTGGTTTATTTAAATAGTGGAGGTGTGCGGTGCAGGGGCCCCTGCTTGCAAGAGTTTTTTGTTTTTCTTTTCTTTTTCTTTTTTATTTTCACGTTGTCGAAGTTCTGAAACTTTGAACATAATGTTTCGCCCTTATGGTGTTTGAAGTTTTGGAACTTCGACAATGTAATAGGAACCCTGTAATACACACCTGTTTGTCTGACAGAGGCTGTATGACGTAGTAGTGGGACTTTGCCCATAGGGGGACACACCACAGTAGACGGTATTGGTGGTTATGGAGACATACAGCCGACTCTGTCACAGCACATGGAGTCATAACCAGTATTGCTACTCTGTTGGTGAAAGACACAAAAGTAGAGTGTTGATAGACTGTGGGGTATGACATGGGAGGTAGGAGTGGATATTGCAGGTCATTTTGGTTGCGCAGGGTCAGTTGATAGTGGATGTTCACATGTCTGGTCCTGTGATGTGTTCCCTCTTGTTGTCTTTCAGGAAGGATGTATCAAAGGAGGCAGCCACAATTTTCAGCCACTGAAAATAGCATTATCCTCGATGGCCGCAGACTGCATCATAACATTCTGCTGTCCAGGGGTCACCAGCATCGTGAACAATGTGCAACACTGTGTGTTGACCTCATCACGGCAGTCAACCAAATAGGCCAACAGGACAGGACCTATGAGCAGGTCCGACACTGGGCCACAGATATGGTCAATGCTGCACTGCAAAGGGCAGCTGCTGTGGCCAGGGCCCATGCTGCCACTGGTGGAGGGCCAGCAGCAGAACAACCACTGTCAGATACAGAGAAATTCCTGGTGAACCTGGGAACAGCCACAAGCTTACAAGCATCCCTCACCCCATACATCTTGGAGGTGGGTGCCACAGCATCCACATCAGAGGAGCGTCCAGGTAAGCTTTCTGTGTTCATCACTTTAATACTGTATCAGTCATTCTGTCAGCCTCTGCATACTAATACACAGGTGTCATGTCTATCTGCATTGGGGGGTTGGTTTTAATGCACAGTTGTGCACACATACGCAGAATGTCAGCAATGTAGGCAGTATCACATTAGCTACTGTACATGTGGATTTGTGCACATATTATCCTGTAACAATGCCACATTTGATATTGCTGACAATACCGATCCCTCACATTTCCATAGGTCCGTCAGGTGTGGCCAGAGTCCAGGGTCCTGTACCTGGTAAGTGTGATACTGTTGATTTATGAATCATATATACTGTAAGAATGCTATGGGCTCCCATTTTGACCTTAGCCAGAGTAGACTAAGTTGTATGTTCAATTGTGGTTCACTTAACAGGAGTGCATTGAATGGGTAATCACAGTCGTGTATTTGCATGAACATTAACATATTTGCACTTAATTTTGTGAAGGACTATGCAGCCTGTTATACAGGAGGCAATCACTCACAGATGCCTTTTCACACACAATATGGAGATGGCACACACCTGAGGCAGTGATACTATAACTGGCCTATTATGGTCACGAAGGATGCACTGTGTTTTAGGGGTAGATCTGTCAGATACACTGACATATTGCTTATCTCACAGGTGTATTGTACTGGAAACATTAACCGGATGTGGCTGCAGTGCACTCTATAAAGGGCCTATCTTGTATGTGCATGTTGTTGTGTGTTTGTGGGTTGTGCATGGGATCAGAAATAAGATGTGTGATGTGTAATGCAGTTGTGGCTCCTCACCTGTATGTGTCTGTGTGGATTACCATACATAATAGTGCAGGTAGTAATGTACTTATCTTGTCTTCCTCCTCACAGGTGAACATGGGGGTTTGAGTCTGTCCCCTCACAGCCTGATGTCAGTGTCCAGTTGGACTCTGATGATGATGGTGGTCATAGTGAGGCACAGGTGGGTCTGTTGAGAGCTGAATCTGTCCCATAGGTTGACATCCCACTTTCTCTCCCATTGTCCCCACACACAGTCAGTATGCCCACGCATATAAAGTCACCTGAGGCCACAGATATAGGACAGTCAGAGTGTGGCAACATCGAACCAGACAGTGTGACAACTATGGCATCAGTGAGTGTAGACACTAGCCATAGCCAGAGAGCTGGCAAGGTCCCATACAGGCAGATTGACAGGGCTGCTCGGAGGAGGACTGCTACCCATCCAGCAACTGTCACAGATGTCACATCATGGGTCACCTGCCACATGTTTCAATGCATCATGGAGGCACAGGCACATTCTGAATGCAACACCAGATGAATGCTCAGGATTATGGATGCAGCACAGTCTGACATCCATGACAGCTTCCACCACATTGGTGACGCCATGGATCATTTCACTGATGTAGTGGACAGACAATGGGCTGAGATAGTGTCAGTGTTTCACCGCACATTGTCTGCAATGGAACATCTGGTTGGAGTAGGGCATCAGACATGTAGACATAGGTCAGCAACACCATCTGCTGAGTGTCCACATTCCCATGCACAGTCACGCTCCAGTAGTGGCAATACTTCCAGCACCACAGAAGGGAGTGTGCTGTCCATACCACAATGTGGCATGCCATGGGCACATGGGCCTGTGTGGTCCGGTGGGGGAAATGGGCCCAGCAGACAGCAGTCACTGTCAGTTACTAGCACCACATTTGACCCTGGGCATGGTGGTGCCAGTGCCACTCCTGGCAGAGCCAGTCCCATGTTCATGGCCGGAGATGGTGAACTCTCCACTCTGTCATGTGCAGTTCACAGTTGTCCAACATACACACATGTAGGACTAGCACTGGTTTTGACTATGTACATGCACACACTCAAGCATCACTATCACATGCAGGTCACCAACAGACACACATGACACCTCTCCATGGCCCACCTAACAAGCACCCCTTCCTGACTTCCTGACTTACACACATGCTGTCAACTGTCTGGCACAGCCTAGGCTTCTGGTAATCTCCCACACCACACCCTGTACATGTGATGATACCTGTGTCACATCCCTGCCAACCATGCCATCGATGCAGGGACATGAAAATATGTGTCTGATGCACAGGGTGACTATATTACTTTACATGTAGGTTTTGTAGTGTGGTAGTGTTTTGCCATGTGAGCTGTTGTGGGCATGACAGGTGCTGTATGCTAGCATGTGCCATGTGTACACATCACAGTTTGTGTATCTTTGTTGCATGATGTTAGACTGCTGATAGTGTTGCAGACTGACAGCTGTATCACATAACGGTATATGTTTTTGTTCCAGGGGTCTAAGTGGCTGAGCTATGGAAACTTGGTGGCAATACAGCAGCACAGGATAGCATGGCAGCACAGCAGAAATATGACATCAGCAAGGTACAGCTGTATACATGCATGATTACCTGGGTGCATATGTGTAGAACAGTATGTCAGGGACAATGGGGGAAGTCAAGGTAATCATGCATGCATAAACAATGAAAAAATGAAACAACCAGGAACCAGAGAGAAGTAACCAAACAGTAAAAGTACACTGGTGGAAACAGGTGTTCGACACAATTCTTTTAGCATAAACCAAATTTATTAATATGCTATTAATCTGTTTTGTTTCTTATGAAGTCTTCAGACACATAGCAGATTAATAAATTTGGTTTATGCCCTGTGACAAGGTCTACTACCCTTGATATGTGGCACCTGGGTGTTCTGTACATACAAATGTAGGTGGTGGTGGACAGCATTTATGCCTAGGTAAATGTGGGCTGTTTAGGGCCAGCAGCTAGTTGCACAGCAGTAAAATGCATGACCATTGCACACCCATATGTGTACTGCTGTATGTGAATATGTTTGTACACACACACCCACCGCTGTTGCAAGATAAGAACCCATACCTATTTAGTAGTATGCACTATAGCACTATGTACTTATCACATGTGCCACAGAGCATATCTGTCATTAGATTGTCAGCCCATGCTGTTAAGGTGGATGACATCAGCAGGCCTTGTAAAGGAAGCCACTGGAGAGGTTGACAGGTAGTCACAGAGCCTTAAAATGTCTAACTATTGTACGAAGATAGGTGATACATGCATGTGTACACTGTTGCAAGGAGATAAATGTATGCACACACAGAGTTGCAAGATTAGAACATTAGAACCCCTACCTACCTAGTAGTATACACTACTGCACTATATACTTATCGCATGCACCATGGAGCTTATCTGTTATTTGATAGTCAGCCAGTGCTGTTAAGGTGGATGACATTAGCAGGTATTGACAGGGAGGCTAATGTTCAGGAGGATGCTAGTCACAGGGCCATAAAATGATTAACCATTGCAAAGACAGGCCAGATGAGCATGTCTGTACTGCTCTAAGGGAAACATCTACACACATAAGGTGGCTGAAGTGAGATTAAAACCCTTACCTACTTACTATTACACACAATAGCTCACAGCATTTATTGCACGTACCACCGCTTAAATCTGTTGTACATGTGGCTGCAGCCAGAGTACTTGTGGACTAGGCAAAGTGGCCTTGTATTACATAGCATGTGTGGCCTGCAGAATAAACCTGCTTTATGCTGTTAGTGTATCTAGTGTCCTAGCAGTGGGGTACCTGTTAATACCCCTGCTATGTATGTACAGGTACCAGTTTTGCCATGTCCGGCTGGTTGAAATTTGGTATGTGGACAATTGGCCAGTGACAATATGGCCAGTGCAAGTCCTGTGTTGAAGCCATTGCACATTACACCACCTGCTCACCATTGTCCATCTACAGGGTATCATTCCACAGGCACAGGTTTCTGTGGTTGGGTGGATTCTGTCATTATGCGGCCTTGGTCTGTTACCATCAGACAACTGTTGCATGTGTAGGTGCAGATAAGCCCAGCATTCTGCATGTAAGCACTGACATTCGTACATCCCCATTTACATATACACACGTATATACAGTACACACACATATATATATATATATATATATATATATATGGTGTAACTGGAGCTGTGTGTGTGTGTGTGTGTGTGTGTGTGTGTGTGTGTGTGTGTGTGTGTGTGCAACTGTGTTATTTATATATATATATATATATATATATATATATATATATGTGTAGATATATAATACAATATAGCTATATATGTTACACACACACACACACACACACACACACACACACACACACACACACACACATGGGATCTGTCAATCTGTTCGAAGTTTCACTACTTCAAACCCCACCTCAGCATGTCCACTTGTTCGAAGTAGTGAAGCTTTGAACATTGACTTCGGCAGTCACACTACAGTGCGGAATGGGAATATTCCCTTTTCCCCGCTGTACCTTTTCCACGCTGTAGTGCGATCTCGGAGTTGGTATATTTAAGTAGGGGGTGTGTGGGGATTGCAAGGGGGCTTGCCCCCCTGCAAAAACATGTTTTAGTGGGGTTTTTTTGGGGGGGGGGTAGCCCGGGGAACTAGACTTCAGTGAAAGTGCACTTTAGTTTAAGTGGACTTTCGCTGAAGTGTAGGGTCTACTGCTCTATTTTGAAGAAGTGTATTTTCGATGTAGAGCAGTAGACCCATATATATATATATATATATATATATGGTGTGTGTGTGTGTGTGTGTGTGTGTGTGTGTGTGTGTGTGTGTGTGTGTGTGTGTGTGTGTGCTACATACTGATAGATAGGGTAATCATGTGTGAGGGGGATAGAGAGAGACAGATATGTATACATAGCTGTCTGTATGCACAGACATATTTCCACATTGCAGTTCTTTGACCAGATGAGGCATCAGACATGGACTCAAGTCAACTAAGTGTAGGAGCATGCCCAGTGTGACTGTCAGTACTTACAAGCTGAAAACAGGCCAGACCTACCTGTACTTCAGTTTGGGATTTTGTGTGCTGCAGCCAATTGGCTGCTACACCTGCTTCAGCACTCCAGCACCTCCATGATATTTTGTCCAGAGCATTCCCCAGCTGTGCTCTGAATGTAATATATGTCTCACACCTATCAACTGTACAGATTGCAATAGAATGTACAGAGTTTTGCTCCATATGCATGTTATGTTGTACATAGCATTGTGATTTTTTGGTACATTATTGGCAAAGCATTATAGTTTGACGTTAGGAAATCTGACAAACATTTGAGTTACTGACTCCATACATGTCAGGAAACCCATGCTAATGCTTAGCCTGTTATTCTCTGAACTTTCTACATTTGTCTAGCCAGTAGTTAATCCTTTTCCTTTTATGTGGGCCTTTGTCCCACCACTGCTCATGGCTTTGTCCAGATTTCCTGTTCTAAGTGGTTGTAAGTATGATGTGACTGGGGTACATGATATAACACCACACACAGGGTGACAGCCTACATACCTCTCACTGTACATGTTTTTGCAGGATGTCCAGCATTCCACCTCATATGTCTGCTCTGTTCCTCATGCAGTTGTGATTTTCTGGTAATATACTACTACATGCAGCCCACTGAATTGTTGTTAGTATTGACACAGTTAAGTGATGGCTTTTACATCCTGCTTCTGATCTGACCTGTTGCAACCTGCTGTTATTCTAGGTGACCCAGAGTATGTATAATGTCTGTAGGTTTGGCCTTTTGTCCCCCATTGTCTCTGGCTTTGTCCAGCTTTCTTGCAGCAACAGATTGTGGCATAAGTAGTAGGTACAGCCAGCTTCGAACCATCAACACCATCAACCATGCTAATGTACTTAGCCCAGTGAGGCACACCAGCCACCAGAAAGTGAGGTTTAATTCCTCACACTATCAACAGCAGACAGACATACACTGTGACCCCTGCTGTGACCCCTTTATTTTGTGGAAAATAGGACATGTGGCCAGGTTCTTTGTGACAGCCCTGGGATTGTGTGGTCTGCTGATATATCCTTGCAAAAATACTGTTACTGCAGTTGTATGGGAACACTGATGTGTCGGGGGTAGGGGACTCTGGCATTGACAGTCATACATCTGTCCTATAACCCTGCGGTTTGACATTTCCCTTGTATACTGCAGTGGGTTTTTCAGCCTAATGCATATTATGGGGCAGTCAATACTGGACAGAGTACCTGTTGCCCCATGTAGCTGTTACTTCTCTGAAAGTAGCCCAGCAGCCCACTCTATTCTCTTGTACACATGCAGCAGGTCCATACATATGCCACCATAGTCTAGTACCCCATACATTTGTTGAAAAGGAGAGTGAATTACTTTGTGAACGCAGTGGTTGAGAGACCTGCGTTTCAGGGCTGACTCTGTCTGATGCATGCAGTACACAGCCAATACATGGTAAGGTAGAGGTTGTGTGATGTGGCTGGCATCCTTTTTACCATGTATGCGAGTCAGACTGAGGTGTCAGTCCCTAGGACTCTAGGTTTCAGTGCATGCTGGGCACACCTACATCTGCCTACAGAGACAGCCTCAGGGGGATTCCTCCTCCGAGTACCCCTATGGGTGTGGCTGTGGGGACCTAGGCACTGGTGGGGTGCTGTGTGTCCCTTCCCTGTGATGATACTGCTGCAGCTGTTTCCGCAGGATCATACTGTATAGCATGGCACATACTGTGAACATCTGTGCACATGTGACTGGAGAGTACTGCAGGGTTCCAGCAGACATATCGAGGCACCGGAACCATGATTTGAGCAGCCCAAACACATACTCTGTGAGGTTCCTAGTTTATGCATGTGCCTTGTTATGGAATTCCTCTGTGGGTGTGTGTGTATTTCTGATGGGTGTCATCATCCACGTTTGCAGTGCATAGCCAGTATCCCCCAGTAGATGGCCATATGTGATGTCCCCCTAGCAAACATCTGGTACAGCTGTGATGCATGCCAGATATGGGAGTCATGATAACTGCCAGGCTCCCAGCGCACACATTCATAATAATGCCCTGGGCATTGTACATGACCTGGCAGTTGATGGAGTGATACACCTTGTGGTTGATGTAGACTCTACCCTCCTCACTGGGTGGTGCTTTGATGTGTACATGAGTGCAGTCTATGGCACCCAGTACCTCAGGGTAGTGTGCTACACTGTAGAAGAGACGCATACTGCTGGCCCTCTCCTCAGGGGTGCAGTGTAAATAAATGTGCTCACTGGCATGTGGTAGCATGGCATCCAGGAACTTGCAGAGAACCCTGGATGCTGATGCCTGTGAGTCCCCAATCATATCCCCACTTGGTCTTTGGAAAGTACCTGTAGCTAGTATCCTTAGGGCTACACATACCTTTGCTTCAACTGGGAAGGGTTCTCATCTGTTGGCTCTGGGTCTGAGTTGAGGGCGGCAGAGCTTGGTGAATTCTTGTAGTATGCCCCTGTCCACCCTGTAGCACTCTACAATCTCCAGCTCATGTAGCTTCTGTTAGGTTACCCTGTGGCTGAACACTTTTCTCCTTCTAAGTCTATGCCTACTGTCAGCAGCAGCATCAGCACTGACCTCGGCATCTAGCACATGCAGATGTAGCAGAGCTGTAGCAGCCCCTAGCATTCTCTCAGTTAAAATTCCCAAGTCTGTACTCCAATGATTGTAGGGTATATGTATACTTTATAGCGCTCTGCTGCAGATGCAGCCTATGTGATTGGCTAACTATGATGCATTCCACTTGCCAAATACATCAATGATGGGTTTTACTGGCCCAGGTTAAGTGGAACAGGTTCATCAGTAATTTATACATGATTGGCTTTCCCAGGCAATTTTCTATCTTTTTTTTTTTTAAAAAGCCTTCCCTGCTAAGCAGTATGGTGCAGCGTGCAAACCTGCTCTGCAGATGTAAACAATATAAGCAATGCTCAGCACACCCCCATCGACGGGCAAGTTCAGCACAGTGGTGCATCATGAAAACATGCTCATACATGCTCAAACCAGCTAAAACATGCACCTCGAAGCTAAACAAAGCTTATCAGCACTGGACACCCCCCCCCTGCTTAGCTGAGAGGTTTGCCAGGCAAATGGGTGCCACTGAGCTCCAATGTGCTGAAACAGAAATGGACGCACCAACATTTGATGTCAGCTAGTTCACCTGTGGCACCGACACAGTTCTGGGGCTACACGGATTTTATCTGCGGACATGGTAGCCCATTTTTGCTATTCAGTAACCCCAGCTCATTTGCATACAGATTCATGTACACAACCTGGATACTACACTGTTCCAGGGCCTACCATTGTATGTACTCCATGCAAGGCCCTATAATGCATTATTGTCACATAATTATTATTTTCCGTTTTTACACTTTTTAATTTTTTTTTTTTTTGCATAACAGCATGTTTGTGCACTGCTGTGCAGCACTGAAACATAATATGGGTATTAAAAAGAAAACCTTATTTTAAATTATTTTGCATTACTTTTTGGACACACAGGACATTGTTTTGCACATACCTGTGCGTGTTATGCTATTTCTGACCTTATAAGTAGGCTTTTACAGCCCCTGTTCACTTTTTATTTTGTTGTACTCGGAAATTTTCCATGTACACTTCGGACACCAACAGTGGCTCTGCAGGACTGCCTGTCTGCTTGCTGGATTGCTCCAGCACCCTCATTTGCATGCAATTCACCTGCTTATGAGGGGATTTGCATGCCATGGATACTTCCATGTTCACATGCTTGTGGATGCCCCTCTGCTCTGTTTACTGGATTGCACGTATGCTTCCTTCTGTGTAAGCTCCATACCACTATGTCTACATGGAAAAATCACTCCATGTAGGCTTTATTGAATTCCCTCTTATATCTTGTACTATTACTATATTCCTAGGTTTTATATTTTAGCTGTAATTCTAGTGTAGAGTGTCATATAATAGAGCATTTATATTTACCCTTATATATCTGATACTTTTTAATCTAGTACTACTGTTAAAAATCAGTCCTATCTAGTACTACTGTTAGAATCAGTCCTATTTTTTTCCTTAAATGTTATGTCTAATAGTATCTGAACAAACATCTGCAAAATCTTCCCTTTTAAGATTCAAATTTTCCATAATAAATTGTTCTGAGATATTAAGTTTTGTTATCATTAAAAAGAGACAATAACAGAGAAACAATCCTAATTTTTTATCAGAAGTGTCATTCTATAAGCTAGTATATAAACTACTCTTTTAGTATACTGCAAGCATTCAAAACTATTTAATAACTGACAGTGATTTAGAATGCAATTCACTGTATTTTGCTTATTATCTAACTTGTATTCATTGACATCTTACCATATGATTTAAAATATTTTGTGGTGCAGTGGTAGCGTTTTTGCCTCACAGCAAGAGGTTCTCCCATTCGATTCTCGGCTGGAGCGCCTTCTGTGTGGAGTCTGCATGTCCTCCCCATGGTCGAGTGGCCTTTGAAAGACATGCGTAGAATGGGCATGCCTTCCTTGAAGGTTGGGCATCGAGCTGGCACCTCGGCACCTGTAAAAAGTCTACTGCCAATCATTAGCGAAACCAGAGTTCCGCTGTGGCGACCCCTAACTGAGAAAAGCCGAAAGAAGAGCAATCTTTTAGAGAGGAAGAAGTAACCTGGACAGTTCTTAGAATTTTAGAACTGCAGCATCACAAAAGTGTTCATGATTCTAATTAAACTGCTTCAAGCTGGTTCTCATGACAAGAGCATGCAAATGAACAGTTTATCAGGTACAATTCACACAAAAACATTCACAAGTGAATCCCGACCAGCTCTGCTTTATACATCAATCCCTGAAACTCTTTCAAATCACTCAAAAACAAACAAAAAAACATTTCAAAGTATGTTAACCACTAAAAAGCTACTGTATATAAATAAATAACATTCAATGATTCAGTAAGCACTATTTGTCTTAATAAAAACAGGCTGCCATTTTTTAAAGGAGACATGCCCCGGGATTCATGAAGCTCGGTGCAAGGACAGCGTTAGGCTTGCGCTGACCATGCAGTGTAGAGATGGCGCAGTAGCGCCATATGCATATTAATGAAGGAGCGCTGCCGCCACATCCACGTACATAGGAAATGTGCATGCGTGCATGGGGCGTGCCGAAGCGCCGCATGAAGGCGTGGACATGTCGGCTGTTTACGTGCAACCTAAAATGCTGAATATTACAGCCTGCCTCCAATAGTAATCACACTTGTCAGTGTCCATGGATACTGAAACATATGCAAAGCATGCAAGACAGTTTTGTGAACACAAAAATAAGAAGCAAACACAAATGCACATAGTTGAATATTGAGTCCCCATCCCTCGAACAAATGACATTTAAAACCCCGTGCCCGTATTCTATTGCAGTGTTGATAGTTATACCAAGTGGAAGCAAAATGCATCGTGTTAGCACTCTGCCAATAGCTAAGTCTAGCCCAATGGTCAGGGTTATCACCTGTCCCACATTGTGAGGGACAGTCCCCCTCTGGGCAGTTGTATCCATACCAAAACCATTATAAATGTAAAATATCCTGCGACCGTAGGACATAATTATATCCCACATCTTATGTAATAGTCACATACAATAGTTATTTCCGTATGTAACATACCTAAATGTTACAAGAAATAGAATAAGCAAGTAAATGAAACAGAAGAAGCAGCTAAACTGCTACAACAATAAGCTTACATTTAGGCATAAAACAAAAGTACTATTCATTGTACTGACCGTGGGTATGTGTTGGCCTGTAAAATCTGATGTGTGTCCTGAATATATCCCATCCTGGCCATATGAAAAGATGGCAACCCTACCAATGGTCAGAGCATTCGCCCAAAATCTGCCCATTTGCGGTCCAAGGCATCCTTGTCAGGATGGGCCAAAGATGAACGGGTATTACCCAGGTCTACCTACCATGTCATAAAAGATAAGTATTTGCGTGTACCTATATGTGTGATGTACAGCATGTGGAAGGTGAAAAATGCTAGGGTAGTCCTCACAACCATACAGGTACCAGAGATATGTAGTGTATGTAATGTGTTCCCTTAACCGTGCCATGGGCCATCAACCAGAGAAGGGATGGATGGAGTGTGTGGAATATGGGTGTGGGGGGATGGGTAATGTAATAATTCGCAAAGGGGAGACAGTGTTGGATGCACAATAGATGAACTGGATGTGTATGAGGGAGCAGTGGGTGCATCAGAAAGAAACACAAAGAACAAGCATACACATCCGCAATACAACCTGACAGGCCATACTGCAGAACACAATCCCACAAACATATGAATATTAAAATGTGCGATACACATGTACAAAAACGTCACCGGCACATACCCACATAATGGTCCGGACTGAACTGAGCCATTCAACTACAACACACCTGGATGCATAATTGAATACCCATCATCCCCTCTACAGCACACAACCCCCCCATTCCTGAACGTCCACCAAATCCAGCCATACTTGGGCTGCTAGCTTGGCGCAGCCATATCTGCACATAGTGACCACTACTCATATCTAGTAGGCAGTCTCACCCTAGGCATTGTCAGGATTGCAAACTATGCATCCCTTGCATGTAAAACCCTATCACGTTTTTGTAAATCCAAAAAGATTGAAGGTTATTGTCTTGTTCAATTTTTGGATATCCCTCATGGGATAAGTATCCTGTGTAAACATCAGACTTGGTATCACGACACGATGTCCAGTCCTGTAGACATCTGGACACAAGTTGTATGTGCAGTAGTGGTTCACAAGATTGCTCAGCCTCCAGCTGGTCATGCAGAACCTACTACCCGGGATTAAACACCTGACCATGATGCACGGCTCCCCACATGAATTCTCGAGAATATATACTTTACACATTCGCATAGTGGCAGTTGGATATAGGGGGATTAAGGCGCTGATGTAAGCAGGGTACCTCCTGTCCCACTTTGTGAGGGACAGTCCCTGTTTGGGTAGGTGTGTCCTGACCAAAAATAATACAATGGCAAATGTCCTGTGATTGTAGGAAATAATTATGTACCATATTTCATGTAACAGTTGCCTAAAACAGTTATTTCTGTATGTAAAATACTTAAATCTTATAAGAAACAGAATAAGCAACTAAACTGCTACAAGAATAAGCTCTCATCTAGGAAAATAAGTAAAGTTCTAAACCCTGTACTGACCGTGGGTATGTGTTGGCCTGAAAAATCTGGTGTGTCCAGAATATATCCCATCCTGGCCATATGAAAATGTAGCAACCCTACCAATGGTCAGAGCATTCACACAATAACTGGCCAGCCTCTTAATCCCCCCTAAAACCAGTGACCTTTGGAGGAAAGGTGTTGAATTACACTGAATGAATAATGACAATAATTAAGAGTAATAGATGTCTTTTACTAAAGAAAATAAGTATTAATACATATGCTCTGAATCTGTCAACATTTCAAGTTAATAGTACTAATATTGTAAAAGTGTCCGTGATTGTCCCTGATTTGTCCTTGCCTTGTCCCTGTTACTCCGACGAACGAAAACGAAACCAAAAACTAACTGGTTGGAATCAAGACGCTCTCCACAAGGTGCTAGGATGTTTTCCTTTTATTAACAGATAAACTTGAAGTGCGTTCAGTATCATGCACTTTTCAGCAAGTAAATACTCAACTTCTTCAGAATGCAAAACAGTGGAGCCTTCTAAAAGGCTACCTTTATACATCAATCAATTAACACTAATTAAAACTTTTAATAAGCCTGTTAATCTAGTTGTAAACAAGCGTTTTATACTGCAGCCTATAAAAACAGTATATTAAAACCAACAGGGCAAATCAATACAAAACATGCTAGATTCTATACAATTGAGCCCTAACAATAAAATATTTAAAAATTAAAATTATGTGAACTGTGTGTGTTTGCTTGTTCAATGTTAGTGTGCAAACTAGTGCAAGTCATCGCCTATATCCGAGACCGTCCCCCATTCTACAAGTCTCTACTGTTTGAAGATTAAACAACTTCAAACAATTTACAGCGATTTTGTAGATCAATTTTGAGAAAACAGAACACACTATTGTAGTGGTTGGAGGTACCATGCAACTATAAATAAAAATAAACAGGAAAGTGTACAAATCCTGCTATGAGTAAGCCTACTTCCTACTTTCCTTTGCACTTGATTGTACAACCAGTACTGAATGTGCAATTTGTAGTGTATAATGGTATTTAATCTTATATGTGCATAAGTGTATGTAAAACGTCCACCTATTGTATAGGCTTAACAAAGGGTGGGGGGTGAATTTTACTACCTCTCTAAATTCTTTAACCTCAGTATACACTGAATTGAGCACATTTCATTAATGCCAGGTCTCTGATTAGAGTTGACCCTCAGTTGCCAAAGGAGCTCTTTCCTTTCGAGTTTGAGTGAGTCGTGACCACCCCTTCCATCACTGACCTGTTGGTCAATGGCCCTAAATTTAAACTCGTGTCCTAGATGTTCATTGACATGCCTAGCCAGGGCATTGGACAATTTATTACTCCTGATGCTGTATAGGTGTTCGTAGATCCTCTCATTTAATCTTCTGTCCGTCTTCCCTATGTAGAAGGCCGGACAGAAGCAACACTTAGCCAGGTACACTACCTGTTTACTGTTGCAGTTAAGTTTGTAGTTTGTTTTGAACCTCCACTCACCTATTTCAAAATTACAGCCCTCGTCAATAAACTTACAGTACTTGCACATGTTGCATTTAGTCATACCTTTCCTGGTTGAAAATCCCTGTTTGCTACTCTCAAGGAGTTCTTTCAAATTACTACCCCTTTTGTATACTATCTTTGGTTTAGTTGGAAGTTTGTTTCTCAATTCATCGTCATTAGACAGGAAATCCCATTTTTTTAGAATAATGTTGAAAATTGCACTGGAATCTAAATTAAATGTGCAAGTGAAACTGGCCATATAATTCACCTCATTCCATCCATTGCCTTCATTAACCACTGTAACACTCTGATTCAGACCCCTCTCATTTAACAGTGGTACATATACCTTCAAAGTTCTTTTTGTTTTAACTTCCTCAAAAATCTCAGAGAGGAAGTCGTAAGGGTAACCCCTCCTCGAAAAGAACTGAAATAGGGTTTCACATTCACTAACAAATTCCTCATCGTACGTTATCATTCTAGCTGCCCTTACTAACTGACCCTTTACAACAGATTTCTTTTGGTATTTAGGGTGGCAGCTAGAAAAATGGAGGAAGGAATTTGAATATGTCGCCTTCCGGTGTATCTTAGAGACCCAGGTTTTCTTGTTGTAATCTTTCCTAAGGTCAACATCTAAATAGTCTATTCTATCCTTATTGTAGTGAAATGTGGAAGAAAGGAAGTCCGTGGAATTGTTAAGGTACCTAATAAACTCCTCGATCTCAGTGTTTGTTCCGTCAAACATCACAAACATATCGTCTAGGAATCGGGGGTAGAACAGTAATTTAGAGTTGTGATCTCCTTCATTTAATAAGCAGGATCTCTCCCAAAATGCCATGACTAAATTAGCTATGCTCCCCCCACAAGGGGAACCCATGGCTATCCCAATTTTTTGATGGTATAGTTCCTTCTCAAATTTAATGAAGTTGTATGAAAGGACCACATCAATTAACTCTCCTACCAATTGGCTTTCTTCACTATTTGCTCCCAGTAACCTTAACATGGCTGGCACCCAATCTACTGCTATATTGTGGGGAATAGAGGAATAAAGGTCTTTCACGTCGATAGTTACAAAGAAACAATTAGGATGGAACCCCAAAGTATTAATAGAACTTAAGAAAGACCAGGAATCTTTTGTGATTTGCCTTTCCATTACCACATATTTCTGTAAAATATTATCCAAGACCTTGGCACAGGTATATGTGATACTGTTTCTCCCATCCACCAAGGGTCTCATTGGTGGGTCATTAATGTTCTTGTGAATTTTGGGGATTCCAAACAGTAAGGGTGTTCTAGGTGTAATTTGTTGCATGTAACTGTATGTTTCTCTATCGTCGTGCTTCAATATATAACTCTTCTATGAAGCCTTTAATTCTATTATGTGCTGTATTCATCTCACTGATGGATGATTTAGAATAAGCTTCGACGTTAAGAATTTGATACATTCTTGAATTATAGTCTTCACTAGTCATGATGGTGATGCCACCCCCCTTATCCGGCTTCATTAAGCGGACAGGGGCCTCCCTGAGGAACTGTAATTCAGCTCTTTCTTCCATTGATATGTTGTGATTAATATGGCCATGTTTTGGATTTTGTCTCTTTAAGTTCCTCAAATCAAGTTCCATTGCTCTCTCAAAAATTACTAGAGTGGGGTGTAGTGGAGGGTTGAAGACGCTGGATACATAAAATTGGGATTTCCTATTTAGATCGTTGCCCATAAGATGTAGTAAGTTGAGTTTCCTCGTGAACAGTTTCAAGTCTATTAAGGTGCTAGCCAGGTCAAAATGACAAGAAGGTACAAAAGTGTGTCCTCTGGATAAAAGGTCAACCGTCTCACTACTAATGTTGTAATTAGTGTAGTTAAACACCTTGAAATCACCACTCTCATTCAGTAATATCCTGCAGCCGTGGTTTAGGGGTTCTGGGGGGTCCTCATTTTGTATCGAAGTTACCACCTCTTCCTCCTGGCCCCCCTCCTTTTGTTGTTGTTCTGCCCCTGAATATTGGAGGCTCCTGGTCGAAAATTTTCACCCTGGTTGTTACCATTCATGTTGACCCCATTGTTTTTGTTAGTACCTGTGTTGTTGTTTTTATTTTTATTTTTGTTTTGATTTTGATTCGCTATCCATTCACTTCTCCTGGTTTCAGCTCTAGTATCTTGATCATTAAGTTCCATGTCTTCGTCCCATTGGTCCTCATTTTGATGCCTTCGTTCTCCCTCCATAACTCCAGAGACATCAGCATTAACACCTGGGTCCCCCGTAATTAAGGCCTTACTGTTGGTGTATACAGGAGGTTTAGGGTATGCTTTACCAAGCCTATAATCATTAAGATCTCTAGTAATTTTTTTATTTTTTGTTAGGTTTAGTCTACTAAGGTGTTCGTCGATGCTTAAAAAACACCTCTCATATTCAAACTGGTATCTCCCATAATTAATGTCATTTTTAATGCCATTGTCCAGTTCATCTATTTCACTGAGTAGAACATCTATTAGAATTTGGTATTGTTCACAAAGTAAACCTAACAGTTCTAACCCATGTTTGTCAAACAGTGATAACAACGCCTTGTGGAAGGATGAACCTTCCACAAGTCCTGCAGGAAATTGCCATTGCCGCAGTCCCTTCGGCACTATTTTTAATTTAATGCATTCACGGAAGTAAGCAACCTCCAGTTGCAACTTCTGTACTTTAAAAAGTTTGTTGTCAAAAATAGTCAGTTTAGTTGTTAAGTCATGGCTTACCTCCTCACGGTCTGCCAAATGGGTTGTCGCTCCTCCATTATTGAAAACAAATTCTCTGTGTACCCATACATCCAGAGCTGGAGTCGACCCAGTATTTCTTTGGGCTTGAATAGCTCTGGACCCTTGGTATCCAATTCCTGTTGTTTCAACATTACCATAATCGCGTTGCTGTTCAACCGGGCAATGCTCGCTCCTGTTGTTACTTCCTATTGTAGTGTTACTACCTCCCGGTTGACAGGAACTGCTCCTAACTCCACTGTTCTGTGCTCTCTGCGTACCCGTAGTACTTTCGCAGGTCCTGTTCTCTCTCTCTTGTAGTTCTTCGTGGAAGCGGGTTGTAGCGCTGACCTGCTGCGACAACCGGTCCACTTTCTGGGTTAATAGCTCAATAAGCATTGTGAGGTTCCCCTCATTCTCTTGCGAGTTACCGGTGTTCACTGGAGGGCTTCCTGGTTCCATTCGACAATAAAGACAAACCTCCGACGAACGAAAACGAAACCAAAAACTAACTGGTTGGAATCAAAACACTCTCCACAAGGTGCTAGGATGTTTTCCTTTTATTAACAGATAAACTTGAAGTGCGTTCAGTATCATGCACTTTTCAGCAAGTAAATACTCAACTTCTTCAGAATGCAAAACAGTGGAGCCTTCTAAAAGGCTACCTTTATACATCAATCAATTAACACTAATTAAAACTTTTAATAAGCCTGTTAATCTAGTTGTAAACAAGTGTTTTATACTGCAGCCTATAAAAACAGTATATTAAAACCAACAGGGCAAATCAATACAAAACATGCTAGATTCTATACAATTGAGCCCTAACAATAAAATATTTAAAAATTAAAATTATGTGAACTGTGTGTGTTTGCTTGTTCAATGTTAGTGTGCAAACTAGTGCAAGTCATCGCCTATATCTGAGACCGTCCCCCATTCTACAAGTCTCTACTGTTTGAAGATTAAACAACTTCAAACAATTTACAGCGATTTTGTAGAACAATTTTGAGAAAACAGAACACACTATTGTAGTGGTTGGAGGTACCATGCAACTATAAATAAAAATAAACAGGAAAGTGTACAAATCCTGCTATGAGTAAGCCTACTTCCTACTTTCCTTTGCACTTGATTGTACAACCAGTACTGAATGTGCAATTTGTAGTGTATAATGGTATTTAATCTTATATGTGCATAAGTGTATGTAAAACGTCCACCTATTGTATAGGCTTAACAAAGGGTGGGGGGTGAATTTTACTACCTCTCTAAATTCTTTAACCTCAGTATACACTGAATTGAGCACATTTCATTAATGCCAGGTCTCTGATTAGAGTTGACCCGCAGTTGCCAAAGGAGCTCTTTCCTTTCGAGTTTGAGTGAGTCATGACCACCCCTTCCATCACTGACCTGTTGGTCTATGGCCCTAAATTTAAACTCGTGTCCTGGATGTTCATTGACATGCCTAGCCAGGGCATTGGACAATTTATTACTCCTGATGCTGTATAGGTGTTCGTAGATCCTCTCATTTAATCTTCTGTCCGTCTTCCCTATGTAGAAGGCCAGACAGTAGCAACACTTAGCCAGGTACACTACCTGTTTACTGTTGCAGTTAAGTTTGTAGTTTGTTTTGAACCTCCACTCACCTATTTCAAAATTACAGCCCTCGTCAATAAACTTACAGTACTTGCACATGTTGCATTTAGTCATACCTTTCCTGGTTGAAAATCCCTGTTTGCTACTCTCAAGGAGTTCTTTCAAATTACTACCCCTTTTGTATACTATCTTTGGTTTAGTTGGAAGTTTGTTTCTCAATTCATCGTCATTAGACAGGAAATCCCAATTTTTTAGAATAATGTTGAAAATTGCACTGGAATCTAAATTAAATGTGCAAGTGAAACTGGCCATATAATTCACCTCATTCCGTCCACTGCCTTCATTAACCACTGTAACACTCTGATTCAGACCCCTCTCATTTAACAGTGGTACATATACCTTCAAAGTTCTTTTTGTTTTAACTTCCTCAAAAATCTCAGAGAGGAAGTCATAAGGGTAACCCCTCCTCGAAAAGAACTGAAATAGGGTTTCACATTCACTAACAAATTCCTCATCGTACGTTATCATTCTAGCTGCCCTTACTAACTGACCCTTTACAACAGATTTCTTTTGGTATTTAGGGTGGCAGCTAGAAAAATGGAGGAAGGAATATGAATATGTCGCCTTCCGGTGTATCTTAGAGACCCAGGTTTTCTTGTTGTAATCTTTCCTAAGGTCAACATCTAAATAGTCTATTCTATCCTTATTGTAGTGAAATGTGGAAGAAAGGAAGTCCGTGGAATTGTTAAGGTACCTAATAAACTCCTCGATCTCAGTGTTTGTTCCGTCAAACATCACAAACATATCGTCTAGGAATCGGGGTAGAACAGTAATTTAGAGTTGTGATCTCCTTCATTTAATAAGCAGGATCTCTCCCAAAATGCCATGACTAAATTAGCTATGCTCCCCCCACAAGGGGAACCCATGGCTATCCCAATTTTTTGATGGTATAGTTCCTTCTCAAATTTAATGAAGTTGTATGAAAGGACCACATCAATTAACTCTCCTACCAATTGGCTTTCTTCACTATTTGCTCCCAGTAACCTTAACATGGCTGGCACCCAATCTACTGCTATATTGTGGGGAATAGAGGAATAAAGGTCTTTCACGTCGATAGTTACAAAGAAACAATTAGGATGGAACCCCAAAGTATTAATAGAACTTAAGAAAGACCAGGAATCTTTTGTGATTTGCCTTTCCATTACCACATATTTCTGTAAAATATTATCCAAGACCTTGGCACAGGTATATGTGATACTGTTTCTCCCATCCACCAAGGGTCTCATTGGTGGGTCATTAATGTTCTTGTGAATTTTGGGGATTCCAAACAGTAAGGGTGTTCTAGGTGTAATTTGTTGCATGTAACTGTATGTTTCTCTATCGATACGTGCTTCAATATATAACTCTTCTATGAAGCCTTTAATTCTATTATGTGCTGTATTCATCTCACTGATGGATGATTTCGAATAAGCTTCGACGTTAAGAATTTGATACATTCTTGAATTATAGTCTTCACTAGTCATGATGGTGATGCCACCCCCCTTATCCGGCTTCATTAAGCGGACAGGGGCCTCCCTGAGGAACTGTAATTCAGCTCTTTCTTCCATTGATATGTTGTGATTAATATGGCCATGTTTTGGATTTTGTCTCTTTAAGTTCCTCAAATCAAGTTCCATTGCTCTCTCAAAAATTACTAGAGTGGGGTGTAGTGGAGGGTTGAAGACGCTGGATACATAAAATTGGGATTTCCTATTTAGATCGTTGCCCATAAGATGTAGTAAGTTGAGTTTCCTCGTGAACAGTTTCAAGTCTATTAAGGTGCTAGCCAGGTCAAAATGACAAGAAGGTACAAAAGTGTGTCCTCTGGATAAAAGGTCAACCGTCTCACTACTAATGTTGTAATTAGTGTAGTTAAACACCTTGAAATCACCACTCTCATTCAGTAATATCCTGCAGCCGTGGTTTAGGGGTTCTGGGGGGTCCTCATTTTGTATCGAAGTTACCACCTCTTCCTCCTGGCCCCCCTCCTTTTGTTGTTGTTCTGCCCCCGAATATTGGAGGCTCCTGGTCGAAAATTTTCACCCTGGTTGTTACCATTCATGTTGACCCCATTGTTTTTGTTAGTACCTGTGTTGTTGTTTTTATTTTTATTTTTGTTTTGATTTTGATTCGCTATCCTTTCACTTCTCCTGGTTTCAGCTCTAGTATCTTGATCATTAAGTTCCATGTCTTCGTCCCATTGGTCCTCATTTTGATGCCTTCGTTCTCCCTCCATAACTCCAGAGACATCAGCATTAACACCTGGGTCCCCCGTAATTAAGGCCTTACTGTTGGTGTATACAGGAGGTTTAGGGTATGCTTTACCAAGCCTATAATCATTAAGATCTCTAGTAATTTTTTTATTTTTTGTTAGGTTTAGTCTACTAAGGTGTTTGTCGATGCTTAAAAAACACCTCTCATATTCAAACTGGTATCTCCCATAATTAATGTCATTTTTAATGCCATTGTCCAGTTCATCTATTTCACTGAGTAGAACATCTATTAGAATTTGGTATTGTTCACAAAGTAAACCTAACAGTTCTAACCCATGTTTGTCAAACAGTGATAACAACGCCTTGTGGAAGGATGAACCTTCCACAAGTCCTGCAGGAAATTGCCATTGCCGCAGTCCCTTCGGCACTATTTTTAATTTAATGCATTCATGGAAGTAAGCAACCTCCAGTTGCAACTTCCGTACTTTAAAAAGTTTGTTGTCAAAAATAGTCAGTTTAGTTGTTAAGTCATGGCTTACCTCCTCACGGTCTGCCAAATGGGTTGTCGCTCCTCCATTATTGAAAACAAATTCTCTGTGTACCCATACATCCAGAGCTGGAGTCGACCCAGTATTTCTTTGGGCTTGAATAGCTCTGGACCCTTGGTATCCAATTCCTGTTGTTTCAACATTACCATAATCGCGTTGCTGTTCAACCGGGCAATGCTCGCTCCTGTTGTTACTTCCTATTGTAGTGTTACTACCTCCCGGTTGACAGGAACTGCTCCTAACTCCACTGTTCTGTGCTCTCTGCGTACCCGTAGTACTTTCGCAGGTCCTGTTCTCTCTCTCTCTCTTGTAGTTCTTCATGGAAGCGGGTTGTAGCGCTGACCTGCTGCGACAACCGGTCCACTTTCTGGGTTAATAGCTCAATAAGCATTGTGAGGTTCCCCTCATTCTCTTGCGAGTTACCGGTGTTCACTGGAGGGCTTCCTGGTTCCATTCGACAATAAAGACAAACCTCCGACGAACGAAAACGAAACCAAAAACTAACTGGTTGGAATCAAGACGCTCTCCACAAGGTGCTAGGATGTTTTCCTTTTATTAACAGATAAACTTGAAGTGCGTTCAGTATCATGCACTTTTCAGCAAGTA
>NC_056746.1:1054837550-1054945050 GCF_019279795.1 Protopterus annectens | reverse complement strand
CATACTTAATTGCTTGGTAAGTGTTAAAGTTTGGATGCCAGTCTATGAGTAATGCATCACGTTTGTTCAGTTCAACTCGTGTGGTTGGAAAAAGGAAAGGCCACAGCAAAAAGATCATTGTTATCAGTATAGCTATCAGGATAATCATGCAATTTTTCTGAGGTTGTTTTGCATCCCTGTTTACTCTATACCTGGTCATTTTGTTCTCGTTGTACAACAGTAACAAGGTTTTTGTCCAGTTCAAAGTTCTTAACTAATTTACAGTGTGTCAGATGAATCCAGGACGCTTGCTCTGCGATCTTGACTGCAGTGGGTGTTGACAGTAGCACTTAGTACGGTCCTTCCCACTTCGGAGAACTCCAATTCTTTTTCTTCACGACTTTCACCCAGTCCCACGTGCCTGGGACTATTGCTGCTTCTGATGGTCTGGCTTGTTTTTTATCTGAAACAGGATTTAACTGCAAAAGTTTGTTATTCAAAAATCGCCTCATATACTCTGCAAGTGAACTGTCAGCCTCCTGGTCTGCAGGCATGAGAGGTTTCCACTGAGGTGTATAATATGCCCTCCCAAACAAAATTTCAAAAGGAGTTAACCCTTTTATATTTGGAACAGTTCTCATACTCAAAAGTGCCAGAGGCAGACAGTGCACCCAGTTCTTTTGTGTCTCACTGATCAATTTCCTAAGTTTGTTTTTCAGAACTCCATTATGCCTCTCTACTAATCCTGCAGATTGGGGGTGGTATGCACAATGGTTTTTCAGAGAAATCCCAAAAAACGGCTCAATTGTTGTATAGTTTGATTTACAAAGTGTGTGCCATTGTCAATATAAATCTTTTCCGGTATGCCAAATCTAGGAATAATTTCTTTAACGAGGACTTTTGCAACAGTAGCTGCATCTGGATTTTTAGTCAGAAAAGCTTCCACCCATTTGGAAAACATATCTATAATGACAAGGCAGTACTTTTTATTTTCACATTTGTTCAGCTCTATAAAATCCATACAGATAGTATGGAATGGATACAGTGGTGTAGGGAAACTCCCTTGCTTAGGCTTCAATGCCCCCTGTGCATGATGCTTGTTACAAACATGGCATGCTGCACAAATTTTTTTTGTGTAGTTTGTAAATCCATATGTTGTAAACACTCGATTCACTAACTGTACCATCCCCCCTGTTGAGACATGGCACTGCCCATGGCTCAACAAAGCTGCATATCTAAACAAGTTAGATGGTAAAATTGGTTTTCTCTCTTTGGAGATGTACAGCCCTTTCTCAAGAATTGCTCCTCGTTTTATCCATTTTTGTTTTTCTACATTTGTAGTAAGTGTCTGCATTGTTTTTAACATTTCTAAGTCTAAAATCTCAGATGGTTGTAATTCCTCACTCAAAAGAAATACTTCTGAAGCTGAAGCTGCTTGCTTTGCAGCTGTATCAGCTCTCGCATTACCTTTTGAAATCTTATCCTGTTGTTTGTTATGAGCTACGCATTTACAAATAGCTATTTTCTGAGGTAACTGAATAGAGTCTAACAAGTCTAGAATAAATTGGGCATGATTAATTGGTTTACCAGTAGATGTTATCATTCCTCTATTTTTCCAATGCTGTGCAAAAACATGTACAGTAGAAAAAGCATACTGGCTGTCAGTAAAAATGTTCACTCGTTTACCCTTTGCCAAGGTACATGCCCTTGTTAAAGCAATCAATTCTGCTGCTTGTGCAGATAAGTTGTGTGGTAAAGACTTTGCTTCTAAAATCTCAGTATCAGAAACTACTGCATACCCCACTAGATTCTGTCCTGTAGGACCCCTCCTACACGAGCTGTCCACATAGTATGTCACCTCGGCATCATCCAAGGGAACATCCGTGAGATCTTTTCTAGGTAGTGTCTTTTGCTCAATCTCCTGCAAGCAGCAGTGTGGTTTGCCATCTGTAGGGGTTGGGAGCAAGGTTGATGGATTCAAAGTTGTGCATCGTTCAATTGTCATATGAGGTTGGCTCAACAGTATAGTCATACAGGAAAGATGTCTAGCAGGAGAAAGATATGCTACTTTTTCTTGCAGTAAAATAATCGCGACTGCATGAGGCACTCTCAATGTGAGAGGGTGGAATAACACTACTGAGGCTGAAGCCTGCACTGCCATTGCAGCTGCGACTACTGCTTGTACACAGTGGGGCAGGGATCACGTCACTGGGTCTAGCTGTGATGAATAGTAAGATGTGGGGCGTTGTTTGTCCCCATGCTGCTGTGTTAACACTGATGTCATATAACCCTGCATACAGTCTACAGTTTGGAAAAATCGTTTATGATAGTTCGGTAATCCTAAAACTAATGAGGATGCTATCAGTTGTTTCAATTTGCAGAAAGCTAATTCTGCTTCTGGTGTCCACTGTAATAAATCTTGTGCAGCCATAGGCTTCTTGAATATCAAGTTAGTCAATGAAGCAGATTCCAAGGCATAGTTTGGAATCCAGCTCCGACAAAAATTAGTAGTACCTAGGAAGGACATCATTTCCTTCTTGGTAGTTGGTTTGGGTGCTTGTAATATTGCTGTTTTTCTGTCTTCGTCTAATATTCTGCCCTCTTTGGATATTACATATCCCAGTATTTGACCTGTTTTTTCCAAAGTTGCAGTTTGTTTTTGTTTACCTTGTGTCCTTGAGTAGCTAGAAATTGTAGTAATGCTATGGTATCTTCTCTGCATTCTTGCTGGGTGGGGGCTGCCAGCAGAATGTCGTCTACATAAAGCAAAATCTGGCTGCCTTTCGGTGGGATAAATCCCGCCAGGTTACTTGCCATTTCCTGTGTGAATATTGTTGGACTCTCACAATATCCCTGTGGTAGTCGCATATATGTATACCTTTTCCCCTGAAATGTAAATGCAAACCAATGTTGGCTGTCAGGGTGTATCAGTATTGAGAAAAACGCATTACTAATATCTCCCACAGAAAAATACTTTTGTTGAGGTTTCAAATCATTTAATAAGGTGTGTGGATCTGGCACCTTAGGTGCCCTAGGTATAACTGCATCATTTACAGCTTGTAAATCTTGGACCATACGCCATTCTCCATTTGCTTTCCTCACAGGAAATAAGGGTGTATTACATGGTGAATCGGGAGATTCTATCAATGCTCCTTCCTTAAGTATGGCTGCTATTATAGGTTTGATTCCTACTTCTGCATCCTTTCTTAAGGGATACTGTCTCTTTTGAGGTCTAAATGCTGACTTTGGCGTGATAGTGACTGGTCCTGCTGTACGAATAAGTCCTACATCTGATTTTCCTGTTGACCAGAGAGTCTCTGGTATGCCTCGTAAGGCTTTTTCTTCTTCCTCTAATAAGAGTGCTACTCAGCTGTCCTCACTTGCCTGCAAGTGTACAGCTGGGTGTGTCTGTGTTATCCAATTCAACTTCTGCTTTTGTAATCCCTGTTCTGAAAGTTCTAATTCTGTCTGTTTTTCCCACCTTGTGACTTTTTCTCCTAGGTCTGCCCACTTCACATTTTTATCTTTAGTCAAACTCACATGTGGTAATCGATTAGATTTGTAAAGTGCTAGGAATTCCTGGGGCAATGAACAGCTTACTACACTGTTTCCCTCTGTGTCCCAGTACAGATTTCGTAATACTAATCTGTTAGCATGGTTTCTAAACAGTTCTTGCTCATATTCTTTATCAGGTCCTGGTTTGCTACAGTAATATACAGTGCAATGCAACAAATGCTGTTTATCAGTGTCAAGGGAGGGGGATTTACTGATGGCTGCGTTCATCAGTTCTTTGGTTACTGCCCCTGGACCATTCGTAACCAAGTCCTGGCTGTACCAATAAAATGTTTCACCCTCCAGTCGCACTACAAAAGTATCCATTTGTCGCTGTGCTTCCATACCCTGCATAGTTGGAACTACCGCTATGCCAAATATCTGTATTAGGTCTCTGCCCAAAAGATTTACTGGGCATTTTGCAGAAACAACAATTTTGCTTTTCTGGGTCATCCCTGAAACAGGGTCAGTTACTGCTATATTGTGGGAGAGTGGCTCCCGATACAGCTGTCCATTAGCTGCTTTCACTAATATGTAGTCAAGTGATTCTGAATTTTCTGGTAGTTTGGAAGGATGTATCAGGGTCCGTGAAGCCCCTGAGTCACACAGGAATTTAACTTCCCTCCCCTCTACCAGAAGTGTAACTTCCGGTTTTGTGTCTGCTAAGTAGAGCTCTAGGCTCAATAATGCCAAGTCTAAAATTTAATTTTCTTCATTATCTGTGATTTCATGCACATCCTCTATTTCTTCTATCACATTCTCTATTCCTTCTATCACATTTGCACTTGTCTTTTCTTGATTATTTCTTTCTAGTGATTCTTGACTATCATATAGTCAGTCCTCACCCTCCTTGTCTTCTGTGTTTACCTTTTCATTGTTATACATACATATTTTTATATACATTTATTTATATATATATTATTTTGTTATTTTAATTTAGTACACACATTTTTATAAGTGAATGTATGAATTCAATCCAATTTTATTCTAATGGAATTAATCAATTAATGACATCATTGAACATGTGACTATTGCTTTAATATTTAAAGTGCTTTAATGTCTGGGAGAGTTGTCTCTGATGAAGTTCACATTAAATAAAGTGAATGAAAGTGCTAAGCTTGGTGTTCCATACTTTATTCAGCTGGATTTAATTCATCTTCAAGAAGTTTTGGTTATTGGTTTCATTCGTGAAGTTACTTTGTTTTCGTTTCGTGGTTTACCTTTTTATTTTGCCTGCGATCCCTTGCTAAATGTCCCTTTTTTCCATATTTAAAACATTCACCCCTTTTCTTTCTTTCTTCAAACTCCTCTGATCGTTTATCAGATTGTTTGTTTCCCTGGGCATTTTTCTTACCCTTCTTCCCGGTCTGTACTACAAAGACTTCTGATTCGTCTTCTACTGCAAATACTTGAGTTTTCTTTTTCTTTTTGCTATTAACATGCCTTTTGGCATGTCTTGCATATTCAAGTAATGACTGTAATCTACTTGTACGATGATCTGCCATGTGCTTTGTAATAAAGTTGCTAATGGGTGAAATACTGCCTTTCAAAAATGCATTCTTTAGTTGCTGCTCATATAGGGAATCATGTGTTTGGTCTTCAGGTACCTGCATTCCACAATGGTTATTAAAACACTCTAATAATCTGGCATAATATCTATCAACAGTTTCACCTTCTTGTTGTATGCATTGATTAATGCAAGTCCAGTCAGCTCTAGGCTTCCATTTCTCAGAGATTCATTCTGTCAGACCTCTGTGTTACTATGTGGGAGTGGCCTATGTTCTGCGTCACGGGGATTCCAGTTGCCACTGATCATGTGCCAATCTGGACCTACGATTTGTCTGACTACTTTCTCTACTTCCTCTCCATTTAAATGGTAACTTAACCTCATGCCCTGTAAGTCTTCTAAGAATTTTCTAAAATTAACTTTCGGATGGGGAATTCCCTCTGTGGCTTTCCGGATGTCTTCCAGTGTCCATGGTCTATATACTAGAAGAGTTGGGTCCTGTCTTGCCTGTCCTGCCTGTGGATTTGGTACTTCTATGAGTGGACATATCTCTTCTTCACATATAGCTTGTGAATTTTTATTTATTTCATACAATTCAATATCCCCTCTTAAGTTGCGTGTTCGAGACCTAGTCTCGATAGGATCTCTGACAAACGGTTTTGGTTTTGCAGGGACAGCTGGATATAGCGGAGGTGGATCAGCTTGTCCACTCGCTTCATATTCTGGTAAGGGAAGCGGAGGGGGTGGAGGGGCTGTTGCTATTACCAAGTTATTGTCTTCTTTATCTAAAAACATTGCTTTTGAATTTTTATTCTTTTGTTGCCTGCGGTTTGCTTCCTCGAGCCACCTGTGTGCCTGAGGAACTCCTAATTGACGTTGCTTTTTTATCTGACATTTTGCGTCTGTTTTAAGTTGTTTGACAAGTTTGATAAGTGAAGGTTTATCTAAATTACCATCAAATTTGTATTTATTAACCCATTTTGTATAGTACCTAACATTGTCGGCACGCTGTAATTGCATATATTTCGAGTCTTCGGTTAAAGGCGGATCTCGGGAACTTTTTGTGCACTTATTTCCCATGTTGTCTTAACTTAGTTAGAAATTGTTACATAACCCTTTTTATCACGTGGTACCACGATTTACACTTCTTCACAGTTTATCTAGAATAACTGCCTATCTATCCTGTTTCCCTATGCCCAGCACAGGCATTCAACAGTATAGGACATGTATTCCATTATATAGATTTATGTGTGCTAATGTCCACATATATATATATATATATATATATATATATATATATATATATATATATATACACACACACACACACACACACACACACACACACACATACACACACACACACATATACATATACACACACATACGTAGATATAGAATATATATCTCAACAGCGGACCACGTGACACCAAAGCAGTAGACAAGAATGAAAAGGAAACCACATGTGCCTCCTGCAATATGTACTGGTGTTAATATCAAGGCAAGTGTGTTTCTGTGCGTCATACGGGTTCAGACTGTATTAAGGGTAAGATTAGGGCTGCTGACATTACTCAGCAGACCTATTGCCGAATGTATGTGTATGTCTTGCCAACCCAGTCTCTTGGCCGATTGTGACATTTATGGACACTATATAGGAAAACAACAAAACACATTCCTCAACACATCCTGGAGCTAGCCACTCACAGACACGAACACATAGAATATGACTACCAAACACGCACACCTGTCATGCCTTGGAATAGAACACCAATCTATCTATTTTATCACACTACAGTATTACACAGTTACAGAACACACTACCAAGATTACTGGGACACAGTACTCCCAGAAGTGTACTTCTAGGTGAGTGACATCATCAGCAATGGAAATGGCGGCGATAGGGATTGTATGGAGTGTGAGCAGTCTAAAAGCATATTTCTGTTCCCAGGCAGATGGAGACACACACACTTGGCATGGCTGGGATTAGAACACACACCTAATTACCTTATCACACTACAACATTACACAGTTATAGAATGCGTTACTGAGATTACTGGGACACAGCTCTCCCAGAGGTGTACTTCTAGGTGGGTGACATCATCAGCAATGGAAAAGACGGCGATAGGGATTGTATGGAGTGTGAGCAGTCTAAAAGCATACTTCTGCCCCCAGGCAGACGGAGACACATACACACACACACAGTTGGCATGGCTGGGATTAGAACACACACCTAACTACCTTATCACACTAGAGCATTACGCAGTTACAGAATGCACTACCAAGATTACTGGGCCACAGCACTCCCAGAGGTGTACTTCTAGGTGGGTGACATCATCAGCAATGGAAAAGACGGCGATAGGGATTGTATGGAGTGCGAGCAGTCTAAAAGCATATTTCTGTCCCCAGGCAGATGGAGACTCACACACAGTTGGCTTGGCTGGGATTAGAACACACACCTAACTACCTTATCACACTAGAGCATTACGCAGTTACAGAATGCACTACCAAGATTACTGGGCCACAGCACTCCCAGAGGTTTACTTCTAGGTGGGTGACATCATCAGCAATGGAAAAGATGGCGATAGGGATTGTATGGAGTGTGAGCAGTCTAAAAGCATACTTCTGTCCCCAGGCAGATGGAGACAAACACATGCCAGTGGCGTGATCAGGACAACTGCCTATTTATGGACCACTATTACAATGCTACATAGATACTAGCCATGCCATAGACACTACACCTTTCAAGACTGTCAATATGACCTTCTAGGAATGCTGACATCGACATGGATGCTGGCAGTTATGATGTACATACCTGTGAACCAGTGTGTTCAATGTAGGAATCCATCCTGAAGTGGGGTATGGCCATCTGTTGACTGGACGACTACTATCGCTATACAGGGTTACAATGGCCATGCCCATACACATAGAGACACATAACCGACACAAGGTGTCACTGGGCATGCTCACACACTTAGTAGCATACGGCCGTTTGGAATGCACTATGTGTCCATCTACACAACGTTATACTGGGAATGCTCACACACTTAGTAGCACAGGGCTGTTTTGTATGCACTCTGATTCTAAACACGGAAGGGCACAGTGGCCATGCTATTACAGTTAGACATGAACAACACATTGTAATAGACTCCAGTGTCGATAGTTGTCATTGTTAGCAGGAACGCTGCACTACATATATCTGACACCGGTCTTCTATACAATGTCTGCTGCTGTCCATCACCTTAGATGTACCAATCTAAACCTGGCACACTAATACCACCCGTGGTGATGTCCTGCCAGAAGTGGCTACTTTGCCCATATAGTGCCATTCATAGACAAATTTCCTGAGACCAAGTTAACACCCTGACACCTAGAGGACAACTGCATTGTATGTGTATGCTAAACAGTGCTAGATGTGTAACGTTTGTAATCACAGCTGCCCAATGTAGATCCAACAATGGGGAATACTGACATATGTGCAATGAGGAACACCTGGCTGAAGGCTCAGTTGTGCACAATAGCACTACCACCGTATACCTCGGATACAGACATGTGGGCCATAACACCGGTATGGACCACTCCAGGTGGTGGTGTCCCCACATACATGAAGGCCACTCACATTTACTGACCAGTACACCCTCAAAAGGCATCACAGATGTGTCAGGTGCAGATCACAGTGTCAAAGTCTCATTCTAGGATGTAGCCCTCAGACATCACCATGTCCTTGGACCAGCAACACACATCCATACATGTGGTAGAACATATATTAGTACAACACCATGTGACCCATGACCAGTGGACTGTACCTAGCTCTACATCAACTGTGCAGACTACCCATGTACTGACACAGTTGCATCATGTGTTATGCAATTCAATGATAACACTGTTCATAACCAGGTCAGCTGTACAGATAACAGGGGCCCTGGGTCATATACAGCAGTAAAAGATGACTGTTGCTGTACACCAGTAAACACCCTCATATTTGGATATGACATACATGTACCTGCCATGGATATGTACATGCCACACACACAACACATATGTACATAGCATAGCTGTTGCTGTCCTTTGTGCAGACAGGTGGCTACAGCAATTACACACATGCACATGGAAGGTAGGTCCATGGCTGTTGAATGCTAACAGTACATAAGATGTGATATCAGTGTTGACTGAGTTAACATTCTCTCTGTACTGGTTACCCATGACAACTATCATATTATACAACAGTCCATGTGTCATGTATGTCATCACACATGCCCACCAATTACAATGCCTACAAACATGGCTAAATGAAAGGAATGTAGGACCTACACACATGTACATGTAGTGTTGTGCATTCAGCTACCATTCATGTGCAGTAGCTGATGCTTGCAGGTGACGTGTGTCTTACTACAACATGCAGTTGCAATGCAGCCCCATCATTGCCAACTGTATATGGTGATATACTGACAGTACGGTAAGATGTACATCAGGTATGGATGGATGCGTGGACATAACTAAGTGGTGGGCCATATTTGCAGATGGATGTTTGCTGAAGACAGCTCACAGGTGTGTCACAAGCCGTCCTACCATAACATGTGCAAACACTAAGCTATGTTTCTGTTAATTGAAGGGGAAGACATACAACCTACACAGCGGTCAGGGTGTCACTGACTGTAAATCACTTGACACCTGTAACACTTAAGATCTCCCATGTGCAAATATCAGCACAATTGCCAAAGGTAGCATTGGTACACATTGTAATGCAGGCAATACTGCTGCATGTCTGTCATACATATCATAAGATAGCAGGTGTTTGATTCACAGTACTGACATGTGTGTTTGCTTGTGTGTCCATATATGCCGCGTATGGTGGGGAATACATCCCAATTGTTACTCACAACTCCTGTACACTGTTGTAGAGATCTGTACATACTGCAGTGTAGAAAGCAAGACATAGGCAGGGGTGGGGTGTGTATCACACACATGTGAGCTATCTGCATGTGCATAACATAGGTGCATTCAATTGTGGACTCCAAAGTATGTGTGTGTATGTATGTATGGCTGTCTGGTCCATGGAGTGAGGATGTATGTTACCATAGTGAACAGATAGGACCCCTAACCCCTCCAGGTGATGCATCTACTACCCTGTTGATGCCGTCAATCTTAGGCATTACTGACTACCTGTACATGTGTATTCTCTGTGTTGCATCATGTGGGTGCACAGTACTGTAATGGTGATTACCACATAGGCAGGGGTCCTCACCTCAACACTATCAAGTGTGTGTGTGTTACAGTGTCGTTGACCCCGTGAGTGTGGGCGTGTTGCTGTGTGTCTGAATACATGTGTGCGAATACCTGTGTGTGTGTGTGTGTATGTAGTTGTGTTTTCTCATCCTGTAATGTGAATGTGTATTACTGCTACACAGTGAGGCCTCAAGCTATCAACTGGCCTCTACCCTTGTCATCAGCTAGACCACTATGTAAACTCCCTGCAACATGTAACTGTACCTGTGATGTCACCCGGTATGGATGTCACGTCTCTAGCCACTGTAGCTTAGTACACAGCTCCCATGCTCCTGGATCAGTAGATGTGTAGACATCTTTGGAATGTCAGCCTTTCTAACAGTGAGGTTAAAGCTATGAATAGTATGCTGGTATTGCCATACACACCTGTGAGTAGTCCACATTTACACATGGGAAACTGCAAACACTGGCACACAATGGCTCATGCAATTAGACCTGAAGGAGGGAAGCAGGTCATCATTACCAACATTCTGTTACTGTTGTTACCAAGACACATACTGTGAACAGAAAACAATGCATTCTAAACCTGTACTACATGGTATGTCTGCTGCATGTCAACAGTACACAACAATTGTAATCTACACTTATCTCCCTATTCTGTTCACCCTGTGCATCAGACCATATGAGCATGTCCCTGCACCAATGGTGTGGATGACAGGGATGCGGCACAGGCATCATCATATGCACAGGGTGATAATGTTTGTCAGGGGCCTAGACTGCACCAGTGGATGACATCATGTGTGCAGGTTAGGGCCTGTGATCTAATTGGCCATGTGTGGTTGTTATACATGTGAGTGTTGCGGTGCCCTACAGATGTTTCTGGTGTGTGCATGTATGTGTGCACACAGTTCTGCCATGTGTCTGGCCTTCACTGGGGTTTTATTGACATCTCCAGACTGTACAGACCAGGTTTTACAGCTCACGGTGTCCAGCCACGGTTACGTGACCTGTGCCTGTGAGGGGTTGCATGGGCACTACCAGGCAGAGGTGCAGATTGGGTACTGTCCAATGACACATGTCCACTGGAACTGTGTCTCCGTTGGGACCGTCCAGGGTCATGTGCACGTGGCCTGCTGTGTCCTGGTGTGGACAGCACAGCACCAGCTTCACTGCTGCTGCTATCACCACTATGGGAGCAGCCATGTGAGGTAGCTTGTTCACGTAGACCTGCACCAGGTGACGTAGCTGGCCTACATCCACGTGCCCTATGCCTCACTCCTACCAGATGTTCCAGCACAGACAGCTCACGCTCGCGGATTGTCATGTCATGGTCAAGGATTCCAACCATATCACCCAATCATCTGTCCAAAACCTCAGCAATCTGCTGTTGAGCATTTGCCATTGCCTGGATGGTGTCATTTAAAGAATGGATAGCAGCCCTCTGAAGCCTCTGCCCTTCTCTGTTCTGCCATTCAGCGCATGCCTGTGCCACCATTACAGCCTTAAACATGTGTCTGGTGACACCAGCTGCTGCGCTCTGTCCTGCAGGTGCATGTCAGCCAGAGGTCCTCCTACGAGCAGCACTGGCCACATGCCTGTGTGTCCCATCTCCAGTCATTTGCCTGACACCATGGTGTGAATACACACCTTCCATAGCCACCACACTTTCCTGTTCCAAGCTACCACACGCTAACTGTCCTTCCTCTATGGCAACTGGTGATGGGGTATGTGTTGGCATGAGATCTGTGTGTGGGGATGAGGGGGTTATAGGTGGAATGGCAACCAATGGCACAGATTCAGCCCCTGACAACCCTGCCTGTGCCTCAAGCATATGTTCATCATCACTGCTAGAGTCTGTGGGGAAACTAACATCAGATGGACCGCAGGAGAGTAACACACCTACATCACCTGTGAAGGCAAACAAGGACTCTACATTACAATACAGACACACACATACACACACAAACACACACAGACACACACACACACACACACACACACACACACACACACACACACACACACACACACACACACACACCATGCATGTGATTTGACAGAAGGCATGCAACATGCATGTGATACAGCTAACGGCATGCAGCTCAAACAATAATAGTGGTAGTTATCATACATCCCTGGGTTGCACACAACAGCATGCAGCTCAGACAATAATAGTGGTAGTTATCATACATGCCTTTGCAACCCAGGGATGTATGATAACTACCACTATTATTGTCTGAGCTGCATGCTGTTGTGTGCAACTCAGGGATGTATGATAACTACCATTATTATTGTCTGAGCTGCATGTGATACAGCTAACTGCATGCAGCTCAGACAATAATAGTGGTAGTTATCATACATCCCTGGGTTGCACACAACAGCATGCATGTGTCATAGCAGAAGCCATGCATTTTACACAATCGTGGTATTAAGCATGCATCCCTGAGTTACACCATGTGACCAGCAGAGGTTAACATGTTAACAGTACACATGGCTGATGTGTGGCATATGACCTTGACATTAGCATGTAGTATGACATGTAATCTACTGACGTGTGCATTGACATGCATACATGTTTAACACAATGGTGTCCTGTCGCATATACAGTGGGTAATGGCATCACATTGCATTGTTGTCTGTCCGCCCTACAGATAAAATGCATATTTAGCAGATGTGCATGACCATTTAAGGGTATTAAGAGGCATATATATTGCTATACAGTGTGAAGTACAGACACAGTGCCATTGCATGGAATCATGAGGCATCTCTATTGCTATACAGTGTGAATTACCGACACAGTGCATAGCCATGACTGCGTGCATACACAATACATATATACTGTGGATTGTGACCCACGTCGCTGAGGTGTATACACACTAAACCATGATGTGGAATGTGTGACACAGGTCACCGAAGGCCATATGGATGACACCCCTGCACATCTGCAAACATATTTTAGCTGCCTGGCAACCATGTCCACATATGGCAGACTTGTCAATGCACCATGTCCCACATGACATTTGTGTACCACACACACGAGGTGCTCGGCTGACAGTGATGTCCAACAGCAGCAAGGGAAATGTACTGTATCTGTGGCCTGATGTGGTTGTCTGTGTATGTATGTGGATGCTGTACAGGTGACTACTGTCATGCTGTGACACAGTCATGATGTTCAACACATCTTATGTGGTTGAATGATGTTACGCCTCCACAAGCTGTGCACAGGCCTGTAGGATGTCCAGTGTTCCAGATCTGCAATATAACCATTCAACAAAGGCTATAGTTGGACCATGTGTAGCCAATGTACAACAGGGTGTACACACAAACACATCACATCTACTGTGTGTTGCTACATGTCTCTGGCCATTCTCCATGGCCATGTGTAAACATGTGTTGGCCAAACGGTTGTGATGGCCATCTATCTCACATGTCTGTGTTGTCCCATATGACATACACCCATAGATGTCATATACTCCACTGTCCACAGGGTTATGCAGACAAAGGGTTGTATGTTTGGTATGTGGGGTATGTTTTGTGGGATAGTGAGACAATGGTGAGTGAGGGGCTGGGAGGGTGGCCTAATGGTTAAGGTGTTTGCCTTACAAACAGAAGGTGCAGGGTTTGAGTCTCACAAGGGATAATTGGCTAGGCTTAAAATGGCTCGCAAGGGCAGTTAGCTTAGTACTGACCTATGAACCTATGAACCTATGAATGTTGCAGCTGGCCCACTACATGTCATGGACATGTCAGATGGCACATCACAATGTGTGCACTCATAGCAGGGGCATAATCCACAATGGTGAATCCCGTGGGCTTCCCATACTCCAGCTCACTGTGTAGTACTGTTTGTGTACCCCCACATGTGTAGTTCTGATGTGTAGTACATGTTCCTATGTTGAACAACACCTCCACCATTGTATGCACAGTGGTTCACACATCTAACAATGACCGTTTCTGAGGTTTCATGTCGGTGTTTTACTTAGTTTGTAAGTATTGGACATGGGTAGCCAGTGTGATGGATTGCAGATGCGACCTGTATATTGTGACCAGACCATATGCTATGTGTACATGTGTTAACTGGCCACATGGCGAATAGATCTGTGAATTAACATACCTGATACTTATAACTGTCTCAGCTGCAATGGTCTGCTGTCTTAGCGGAATGCCAGAGGTACCTATATAAGGGTGACACAGCAATGCAATGTGCATGTTAACACATTCGCCAGTATAATAGGATATACTATGGAGTATGCACATGTGTGAATATACAGAGTAGCATACAATAGTATGCGGCATGTGTGTATACATGCCTTGCATATGATGTTACATTACATATTGTACAGTGACACATGCAACTATATGGGATATGACAGTTATATGTGCAGTAGTGACTTATCAGGCAACTCCAGCCTCGGTGGTTGAGAGACACCAACCTCCACGATGTCAGCTAAGGCTTGTGGATGCTGTTCTGACGGTGTCCCCAGGTTGGCCAGTAGCTCCTCTGTACGTGTGAGTGGGGGCTGGGTTGGTGGCCCACCACCTGTTGCACCTTGTTCCCTGGCGATTGCATTCGCACTCTGTTTCGCATGTCTGCTCAGGTCTGTGCAGTGTCTGTGCACCTGCTGGTATGTGTGGTTATGGACACCCACATCATTAATCCTCCTGAAGAGCCCCTGCCACAGGTCATCCCACTGCTGTGCATCCTGTGGCACATGGCTAAACACAACATCATAGTTGTCTTGAAGGTAAGGTGTAAGGGCCTCATCCTCCAAGCGGGTATAGGCTGGGACCCTTGCTCGTGGCATATCTGGAAGACATAATGATGGAGACAGGTCACAGTATCTCAGAGATGCACAGAGATACAGCTGCACATACATGTGTATCACATTTATTACATATAAATAGCTGTCTTTGCAAATCTTCATGACACTGACACCACTGACATGTTTGTGTCACACACATGTGACACTCAGTGGGGATTGGATATTATCACCATATATGTGTGTCACCTGATTACATTGTTCATACTCCATGTGGATGCTGTCTTGATGTGGGCATGTCTGTTTGCCTGTACTGATGTTCTTACCTATCAGCACATGCCTGTATGTGTCCACATTAATGCTGTCAACCTTGATGCTGTGTATATGTCACATATAAACACACACACTGCCTTAACAGACATGACCTGTGACAATGCAGACATGCACACAGAAGCCTTTACATGCATGTGTTTTGCCATATACATCTACACGGCACTGTACAGCAGTTCAACATCCTGCCACATATCACCTGTGTTGCACATGTGATACACATGGGACACTGGCTAGCCTGATGGTATTTGCAGGGATGGTTATCAACTATAGCATGTATGGCCAAGGTCATCTAGTAGTCTGTATGCCCTGGGCCATGTATGAGTTTAGGATGTAAGGTTACCTAGCTGTAGCCAACAGCCGTGTTTCTGGCACCAGGCGAAGCAGTGCCACATAACTGATCCACACAGTTAATGATACATCTACCATGCGGTCATCACACCATGTCTGACAGAGGTGAAATGTGCAGCTTTGCTGGACAGGGTTGCATAGCATGGCAGGAGTATGTAACGTGTATGGCACAAGGATATGTCCAGCATGTGACAATCCTTGTACTAGGAAGGTGGATGTCCATGACGTATGTATTTCAAATCAGGATATGTACGTGTAGCATGTCCAACATCACAATGTTGGACATGTCTTTATGCAGGGTAGGCATCATGCTACATAGTGGAGATGAGGATTGTGAAGGCTGGTGTCAGCCATCCAAACATGGCCAATACCTCTTAAAGGTGATATGTGATCCGATATTGGTCACTTGAGTGATGAGTATGGCTGTACAATGATCTCCATGTTCATGGATGGCACCCTGTCATGAGTAGGGTTGCCTCTTATGACTACCTAATAGGCTTGGTGATGTCACTAGCTCAGGGAGGTAAACTGCACAGCAGCATCCCTTACACACAGTGCCCATTATGTTGACCACTGCCTAGGTGGAAGTTCATGGGTACAGGGTTATTAACCTAGCTGTGACAATGCAATATGCAGCTGTCAGATTGTGCACATATGTCACACACCTCACCCACAAAGCCCCTTCTGTATGTTGTCCACAACACTGAGTCAGCTATTGCTCCTAGGTCATAGCCAATCACATACTTACATAGGCAGATGCCTCCCATTTGTCTGTGTGGTATGGGCTACAATGAGGGGGAGTACAATGAATTAACCCTGTTTTACTGTAGCTGCCACTGGTGTAATTTGCACATATTACTCAGACAACTTTTGTAGTGTTGGTTCTGTCAACAGTCCACTGGCAGAACACTCCTGTGACATACAAAGGTACATCTAGTATACTGAGTGTAGGTGGAACACAGTATGGGTGATGATGTCCTATGACCTGTCACAGGTATGATATGCAGTGTGAAATCATCCGTACTGTCATCTACATCTGTACTGCTAACAACATATATGTTGATTAAGGTTCATGGACTTTCAGACCAGACTCAACAGGGTGGCAGTGCAGTGCCTCCCATTATGAGTGGTGTCTCCACTTTGTGGGTTGTGATAACTGTTGGTGTGCACCATTCAGCGTTTTCACAGACTGACATGAAGCTATGTTTTACATGATGTGTATGTGTAGAGCAAACTGTTTTGCCATATGTGTATGATACAACCAGGGATGTGGACAGGTCCCTTGCAGCCTGAGTGCACCTTGTACCATCATAGTTATGGTTACAGGGGCTCTGTAGTGTTCATGGATATATGAATGTGTACCTGTTGGGGGGGCAGAGTGTTTATGTTATCCAACACCCTATGTGTATTGCTTATTCATGCTCAGCACTTGTTCAGAACATGTAAGCACTTCATGAGCTACTAATTACTATAGCACTCAATTCTCCTCATTACCTACAGGTAAACACTGTTTGTACTTACATTTCCCACTTGCTTAGAGTAAAACAGCTCTTGTACACTCTTTCCTCACATATCTACTGGGAAATAGTTAAATATTCAGGCATGTCCAAGTGTCAATTCCCAGTGCTATCGTCTGTCTATATGATGAATATGGGCATCATGAGGCAATATAGAAACTGTCTCGTGTACACAGTCAATACTCCCCTCCTAACATACAACACTACAACCTGTGGGAGATGCACATATCTAGCCATGCTGAAGGTAAAGCTCTCTCCAACCCAGACTGAACCTGACAATCATGTGGGGATGTTAAACGTTTGCACCACACCACACTCATCACATAGTCTCACTAGATCTCCACCACCACAGGCCACACATAGTAAGACGACAACATTTGCGGAGCCTCTCAATACTACTCTGTCTAGGCAACAGAGAACTCTAAAGCAGAAATGCAGGCAGCCCCCATCTCCCAACACAACACCAATTACTTATAGCCCACAGGCTCAGTGTGCCCATCAACCACAGCCAATAGGGCGATATAACATACCCAACACACTAGTCATAGGTGACTCTATAGGCGGTCACAGTGATGTCCCACTCAGCAGGCTACACAAGGTGATAGTTACTGTCAGCTGCCTGTCGGGTAACAGGATCTGCAACATAACCTAGGCACTCTGGTCACTCCTCAACAGATACAATATGACTGTGTCATTCTCCATGTTATTGTGAATGCCCTGAGATGTACCTTCCTGGACTACATGTAAAGAGACATGGAATAGCTCTCCGATCTTGTAGCCCAGGCAGGTATTGCCCTAGCCCTGAGTAGCATTCTGCCATCATCCAGACTGATAACGCAGTACAAGGACAAAATGATTTACTTCAACAATTGGCTATGCTTTTGGTGTCATTCCAAGGGTATCCAGTATCTGTCTGCTTTGAATGACATGGTCGACAGAACACGATGCATTGGCACAGATGGCCTGCACCTGTCAGCCCTGGGATTCTGGATAATGGCTAAGGCTCTTGCTGCTCTTATAGTGCCTGTTTTAGGCACGGTTCAAATAACATATTCACCACCATAACAGGAACAGGCAAGCAAAACCTGAGGGTAATGCTACTCAATGCTTGACGTCTTCATCTCAAATGCACTCACCTGAGGCACTCCTTGTAATGGACCACTTTGATATCCGTGCAGTGACTGGGACCTGCTTCTAGGCTCCTGAGAGCACCCCTGCACTACCAGGCTATTACTCATACCACACCTTTCAGTCATGTAACCAGGACCGGAACACCCACGGTGGAGGTGTGTCCATATTTCCCAAGGATATCCACACCTCCAGGCTGGTTGCTTAGCACAATGCCTCAGAGGTAATCCAAGTGCAACTAACTCTGGCCGTAACTGCTATACAAATTGTAGCTTGCTACAGATCCCACACCATACCCCACAGTTAACGGTCCTCACTTCTTGGTGTACTGGAAAGTAGGGTTCAAAGAGACACTACTGATGTGCGACTGACACTACCCCACCATTAACTGGGATACCTACTCATGTACCAACACATTAGGCCAACACTTTTTGGGATTCATAACCTCCAATCACCTGGATCAACCTAGGGCCAACAATATCCTAGACCTGGTCATTACGAACATGTGTGACTGGTGTTCCGCACCTGGGGTTATTTCCTCATTGGTCAGATCCGAATGTACGCTAATCAGCCTTGTTATCCACATCCAAGCACCTCACCCTTTACAGAAAACACAGTACAATATTTTACAAAGCCAACTTCAGGCTTCTTATGACAGCAATAGTAAACATCATGACACCCGTGCAGATGGACAGTACAGTTACAACCACTGAATCATACACAACTGCACTTAATTAGCACTTACACGACTGCATGGATCATGCTATCCCAAACAGAACCATGATGGTACCCACCAGAAAATGGATGCCACTCTGGTGGTCCACTGCCATGGGCATAATGTGCAACAGAAGGAGGAGACTGTTGCAAAGTAGAGTACAATCCCATGGGTGGAGGAGCTCCCTGGTCAGCCTCAGTAAGAATCTGAGATCCCTTATCACATCCTCCAAAGCTAGCTATGTAAACATAACCGCAACTAATTCCAAGGACTACCACAAAGCATTCTAGAGGTATGTCACTACTCTCAATGGAAATACCCACATCTGCTCCGACATACAGCAGTAAGGCACGAACATTACAGAACTGACTGATATTGGCAACATCCTGGCAGATAGGTTCAGTGCTAGCTTTACAACCTTCTCACACCCTAAAGGGCCCATATCTATACAGGAATGATGCAGAGTCCCTGCGATCACAACTATGCAGTTCAAAGCTGCACTCTATAAAGCCAGGAACACAGCATCTATGTGACCGTGCAACATCCCAGGCTGTGATTTCCACGAACTTCAGAACAAAATGGCTCCCCACATGGGCATCATATTCACTAATAGCCTTGCATCAGGCATTGTGGCCCCTGAATGGCGCACAGCAACAGTTATCACACTCCACAAAGGTGGCGCCACAATGGACCAGGGGGAACTATTGCCCTAAACGCCTGACTAGACTGTTCTGCAAGGATATGGAGCACATCATCATGGATCTCATTCACAGAGACATTGGTGGCCTCCAAACCTTTGATCCCACCCAGTTTGGATTTGTTAGAGCCAGACCATGCCTTCTAAACCTGGTGGAGTCCTTTGAGACAGTTACCAAGGCAGTAGATGAGGGTAAGGAGGTCCACACAGCCTACTTTGACCTCTCAAAGGCTTTCAACACTGTTCCCCATTCTGGTATTGTCAACATACACATCCATCTGCACATTAACCCCTGCGTCATGAGATGTTATGCAAAGTGGCTCATGGACAGAACCCACACAGTGAGGGTAGCATACCCTAGTTCCTACTGTAAATCAGTTACAATTGGCATCCCCCAGTCCTCGGTCATAGGGCCCCTCATGTTCAGTATATGCTTCTCCTAGGTACAGGCTAGCACAGGAGGACTTACCCTGAATAGGTTTGCAGACGACTGCAAACTAGGGGCCATGATTGATTCCCCAGCTGATACAGACACCCTCCATAAGGGTGTCACTGGGATGGATAAATGGTGTCAATAACATGGCCTCAAGCTGCATGCCACAAGGTGCATAGACATCCACTTTGGATTACACCAATCACCCGCTGACTATCACATAGGTGGTAGTCCATTACATACATAAAACATAATAAGGGATCTTAGAACCCAAGTAGATAGCATTCACTCCTTTGATAACCATATTGCCAAGGTGGTGTGGATATCCTTCTACATGGCTCCCCTAATCTCTAATGGGTTTGCAGCCAGAACAAAGGCAGCCATTGTGCCTCTCTACTCATGACTTCTGAAACACATTAAAGGGCACAACACCACATTTGAGATGTACCTTACGAGACAACAGTAACGGCTTTAAATACCACAACATTACCACACGAAGAGGAATACTGACCTCTGAAGGATGACGTATGCAGCCCAACTACAGAAATCCCAACTGTACTCGTTTGCATAACGCATACTCAGAGGTGATCTCTGCTGAACATACAAGGCCCATGTCCAAAACAATATTGATGGATATGCTCCACATAAGTAAAAGCCCCTGAGAGCCACATGCTCTGGGATATGTACCTAAATGCAACGATGACTAGGACGTGCTGGAGGGACACATTCCTGACCCGGACACTCACCATGCTTTGGAACATGATTCCTATGTACATCAGGCAGGGACCCTCACTAGCACTCTTCAAGAGATAACTTGATGGGTGGACGGGAGACAGACATGTACACCAGGGATCACTGCAGTGGCTCTGCTGTACAGAGACACAGGAAACTAATGGCTCTGCTGTTCACAGGCACAGGAAACTAACCTAGGGAGGTGGCGCAAGCCAAAACACTGTAGCTAGGCTTATGAATGGCCTTGGCCAGACAGTATAGTACCTACCTATGAACCTATGAACCTATTACATGTCCTTTGTGCATGGATAATTAACTAGCTCTTCCATTTCAATTAGCTATCATGCTGATACACTGTCTGGTGACTACAAGTCATATGTATCTTGTTATTGTGCATTGTACATGCCAACAGACATACCTGATGTTTGCATAACATAACAGTAATGCTATGTAAAATGTTAGACGTATCTACCTACAATACTGTACATTTCAGAATTTTAGACACACTATCCCACAATGCAAATCATAATTGCACAATAGGACCACCTTAGACATGTTATTCTCAGTTATACGCCCATACATATGCCTACTGTTACAGTATATCAACATATACTATCCCCTATTATGGCACGTACTTGTTGGACCAACCCTGCCACTGACAGCGGCTGGAGTGGAATTGTTGTGTTTAAAGTCCTTATATAGCATCCCTTGTGGTGTATGAGGTGTTTACCTTGTGGCCCACAGCAGTACACACAATTTCTATGAGCGTTACTATGCTCAACAATACATCACTACATAATACCTTTTCCCACTATATGCATTGTGTACACTTTAATTAATACAGAACAGGTACTACATACACTAACATACTGAGTGTTCTACATACCTTATTAGTATCCTGAGTTCTGGTTTAAGCACTTGGGCTTCAGGCCAGTTATTTTACATTAAGAAGGTTCGTGGTCTGCACTCTTGTGGGAGGAGAGGCTGAACTCTGCCCTTCTGAGCTGGGAATTTCTTTTTAAAGGCTTATAGTGCCTGCATATTTGAACTGTTTCTTACTGAAATTGGTACACCTTGTTTGCTGTAGCATAGACTAGATCCAGGCCTGATGAATCTAGCTTTATTTGTATGCTGCTTGTTTGTTTGCTTGTTATTTCCCTGAAATGCTAATTCCACCTAAAATACGGTTTTTCAGCGCTTCTGTGGATCCCTAGTGATATCTGCATTGCTTACTGTACTTATTTCCTTGTTTCACTTGAAAGAAAGTTACTGTTTGTCATTTTTGCATTTAAGTTACCTGTAGCACATTGCATTTAAGTTACCTAGCACTTGCTCACTAAAGCAATTATATAAGTCAGCACTAAAATATTAAAAGCACTACACCCTCACAAACTCCCCTTGAGTACCTTGTTCCCCATTGGCCCTTTTTTTCAATTATAAAGGAATTCCCAATACTATTCTAGCATGTCCAAAGGTCAGTTGTCAATCTCCTCTCCGGTCCAGCTGGTGAATCTGGGAATCTTGAGGCAATGTTACAACTGCCTCATGTACACAGACAACCCTCTCCTCCTCCCAACAAATTCCAACACATGTGAGAGATGCAACAATATAGCCATACTAGAGGCTAAGCTCTCTCAACTCAGTACTGGCGAAACCAGTCAGGAGGAGAAGGAAACCACACTCACTACAATTCCAGTCTCACATAGACCTACCACGACAGCAAACCAAACACATAAACACACAAAAACATACTCGGAGGTTCTAAATAAAAATCTGCCTAAGCAGCAGAGACATCCAAAGCAGACACCCAAGCAACCGCTACCCAAAAACAAAACACGTGCAACACATAGCTCACAAAGCCAGTGTGCCAAACAGTCACAGCCCTTAAGGCTAAACAACACACCTGATACACTTGTAATAGGTGACTCTATTGTCAGGCACACTGACGTCCCGCTCACCAGGCTGAACAAGGAGAAGGTCACGGTGAGCTGCCTGTTGGGCGCTGGGATCCGCCACATAACACAAGCACTCAGGTCACTCCAAGGCAAGTACAAATATGACTCAGTCATTGTCCATGCTGGTGTGAATGACCTGAGATGTACCTCCCTGGACTACATGAAAAGAGACATAGAGGAGCTCTCTGAGCATATAGCCCAGGCCGGTATGACCCTGACCTTGAGTAGCATCTTACCCTCACCAAGAATGATGCCACAATATGAAGACAAGATGATCAATTTCAACAATTGGCTTAAGTATTGGTGTCATTCAAAGGGGATCCAATGCCTGTTAGCCTGGGATGACATGCTTGACAAGCCACGATACTTCGCTAGGGATGGCTTGCACCTGTCACCCCTGGGCTTTCGGATATTGGCAAAGGCTCTTGCTACCCCCATAGTGCCTTTTTTAGGCAAGGCTCAAAAGACAAACCCACCTCTATAGGTATCACAAGGGATAAGAAACTAAGAGTAATGCTACTCAATGCCAGAAGTCTAAACCTCAAGATGCATGCACTTGAAACTCTCCTTAGCATGGAGAACATCGATATCTGCGCAGTAACAGAAACCTGATTCAAGGCTCCCAAGAGCACCCCAGCACTACCAGGTTATACCTCATACCATGCTTTTCGGCCCCAAAACTTGGACCGTACCACAAAAGGAGGGGGAGTATCAGTATTTGTCAAAGATACCCACACCTCCAGGTTGGTGGCACAGCACGAAGCATCAGAGACTATCCATGTGCTACTAACAGTGGGTAAAACTGCCTTCCAGTTTATAGCCTGCTACAGACCACCCTCCCAAACCCAGGAACCCCACTCGGCCTTCCTGAGAACACTGGAAAATATGAAGGTCTCTCCAAACACCATTATATTGGGCGACTTCAACTACCCAAACATAGACTGGGAGCATTACTCTAGCTCCAACACCCTATCCCAAAGGTTCCTAGAATTTATAAACTCACATGCTATGGAACAACTTGTTACCACTCCCACAAGAGGGGAAAACATACTGGACCTGATCATCACCAACATGGGGACTCTGTGCTCCAGACTAGAAGTGTATCCCTCACTGGTAAGATCAGACCATAAACTAATCTCACTGGATAATCACATCCCGACTCCACCCACTGACCTGAAAACCACAGTAAAAAACTTCTCTAAAGCAAATTTCACACTCCTCAAAACCGAGGCGGAATCCTTCAAAGCCCCCGGGCCTGTGGAAAATACGGCCCAGACTGCAGAATCTTTTATAAACGCATTCTATGAACACCTTCAGGAATGCATGGATCATGCAATCCCAAATAAAACCAAGACCCAATCCTCCAAAGGCAGACGTCCTGTCTGGTGGACCCCAACCATAAACAAACTATACAATAGAAGGAGGAAGCTACTACATGATAGAGCAAAATCCCAAAAAGGGAAGGCATCTCTGATCAGTATTCGCAAAAAACTATGGGCACTCATAAAATCATCTAAGGCCAGCTTCGAGAGAAAAATTGCACAGGACACTGAGGATAATCACAAGGCTTTCTTTAGTTATGTTAGGAACCCGGGTGGGAATTCCCAGATATGCTCAATGGGACCAGACGGTGTCCCGGGCTGCGTACTACATGAACTCCAAGAAGAGCTAAACCCAAACATAAAACTACTGTTCAATCTCAGCCTTACTACAGGATATGTACCCAAAGAGTGGCGTACAGCAACAGTGGTCCCTCTTTCCACAAAGGTGGTGCCTCAACAGATCCTGGAAACTATCGCCCCATAAGCCTGACTAGCTTGGTCTGCAAAGCTATGGAAAGGATCATCACGGACCTCATAAATAAAGATATTGGGGACCTACAGACACTGGATCCTACCCAGTTCGGCTTTGTTAAGGGCAGATCCTGCCTCTTAAACCTGGTTGATTTCTTTGAAACAGTCACCAAGGCCATTGACGAGGGGAAGGTGGTCCACACAGCCTACCTGGACCTTGCAAAAGCCTTCGATACAATACCCCACTCGGGCATTATAGATAAGCTCACCAGCTTAAATATAAACCCCTATGTCACTAGATGGGTTGTAAACTGGCTCAAGGACAGAACCCACATGGTTAGAATTGCTGGAGCCATGTCAGACTCCAAACCAGTTACAAGTGGCATCCCACAAGGCTCAGTCCTGGGACCTCTCTTGTTCGGTATATATTTCGGAGGTACAGGCCAACACGGAAGGACTGTGGCTGACTAAGTTCGCAGATGACTGCAAACTGGGTGCCATAATCGACTATCCAGCTGACACAAGCATCCCCCAAAAGGGCCTCATAGAAACAGACAACTGGTGCCAGAGCCATGGCCTCAAGCTAAATGCCAAAAGTGTATAGTCATCCCTTTGGCAAAACAAAGTGCCCACAAATTACCACATAGGTGGTAATCCATTAAGTACAGAAGAAGTAATTAGGGACCTGGGGACCCAAGTTGATAGCAATCTCTCATTTGACAACCACGTGGCCAAAGTGGTTAGAAAAACATTTTATATAGCCCACCTAATCATGAAGGGATTCACATCTAGATCAGGGGAGGTCATCGTGCCTCTTTACTCATCCCTCATCAGGCCCATAATTGAGAACAATGCCCCTTTCGGGATGTACCTTACCAGACACCTGCAGCAACTGGAAAGACCCCAAAAGTACCTCACCAAGAGGATCATAGGGCTCAAACAGATGCCATATGCTGCCCGGTTAAAGAAACTCCAGCTCTACTCAGTGGCATACCGCCTGCTCAGAGACAATTTGTGCCTGACATATAAAGCCATGTCCAACCCGGAATTAATGGACATGCTGCACCTCAGAAAATCCAATTCCCATCGAGCTACGTGCTCGAGAGACTTGAACCTCAGCACTGAAATAAATAGGACATGCTGGAGGGACCGATTCATAGCCCAGAGGCTCTCTTCACTCTGGAATAAAATCCCAGTCCAGGTTAGGCAGAGTCCCTTATTGACTCTCTTCAAGAGGAATCTTGATGAGTGGATGGGAGATCGTAGGTTTACCCCGGGTATCACTTCTGTGTCACTGTTAGACAGAGGCACAGTATACTAACCTCGAAAAAGGGCATAGCAAAATTAATTTAAAATGGGTGGCGAAAGCCAAACACACCCCGGCTAGGCTTATAAATGCCCTAGGGCAGATAGCCTAGTATGAACCTATGAACCTATAATATAAGTCCTATTCATTTTCTGTTGTAAGGTTTTACTGGTATGTACATACAGTTTGAATGTATGACAAGCCATCCTTTTATACTTAGATATCAGTAACATGTGGTATCCTGCCAGCAATTGGTGTTCCAGAGTAGATGATTACATGCACATCAGCTGTGCAGCTACTCCATTAGCCAGTGACATGGCAACAGTGGGATATAATTGAATACTCCACTTGGGCATTGTCCCTTTGCCCTACCTTTGAGGAAGACAGCCTGGATGTGTTGTTTGTGATGAATTGCAACAGCTATATAGAAACACACAGAGATATATTAACTTCATGGCCCCCGTGGATTGTGTGTAATGGCTAGAGGATGTAGTACTACATGTGAGTCTAGCTGTTATATCAGCCATCTGATACGGGATTATTGCAACCAAACACTGGAATATTGGCATCTGTTCCATTGTACAACAGCAACGATTTCACATGGGGCCATTATAGTGTGTCTCTGACAAGGTATGTTAAGGCTTCTGCAGATGTCATAGAGTGAGTGGATGTTTGTGATGTTATTACAGTTTGTATTGCAACTGTTTCGGGTGTGGGGGAGATGTAGGTGGATGTACATAGCAGATGCAGGTGTGTAGGAACTGCATTTATACATATTCGATATGTGTGTGAGGGCTCCTTCCCTATTTGAAGACCTATACTTTAGTAGACTAATACTATGGTAATTGCAGGCTTATTCATTAAGCCATTGTTAATTGGTTCCTGTATAGCATGCAGGTGATGTTAGTCCTTCAGTCCCTTTGGAAATACATTGGTATGTAATGAAATGTTGCTACATGAAAGCTGTCTCATGTATTTCTGTCACAGATATTTGCACTCATTGGAGTTGTGTTGGTGACTGAACCTCTTTGGCTTGGGTTGCCACCTTTTCAAATGGCCATAGTGGGACATTTGCAAGACCCACATCGAATTTTAGAGGCCGACACATACCCAAGGTCAGTACAAAGTATAGAACTTTACATATATGCCTATATAAAAGCTTATATTCTTGTAGCGGTTTACTTGCTTATCCTGTTTCTTGTTACATGTAGGTATTTTAGATACAGATGACTATTTTATGCAACAATTACATTAAATATGGAACATGCCAAATGTCTTGAGATTGTAGGACATTAGTATTTGTACTCATTTTGGTCAGGACACTACCGCACATAGAGGGACTGCCACTCGCAAGGTGGGACAGGTGGTAACCCTATCTATGGCTCATGTCCATAACTCATATTTGCAATAGTGTATAGACATATATACTCTCCATATCCTTTATTCATAATGTTCAGTCGTGGCGGAATGTGTGATTGCTATGGTCCATGTTATGCACATATCTGAAGACTTCAACAGCTGTATATGGCATACCCATGGATTCAAGAACACACACACTTCCAACGACCACATTACCATTCCCAGACTCCCTAACCCCACAATACTGAACACTCAAACTTGCGACAGTCAAACCTCCGGAACTAACACACACACACACACACACACACACACACACACACACACACACACACACACACACACACTGCTACCCATCACATCCAAACAAACCATCCTACACTATGTATGGCCAGGTGGCCATGCCCCCATACACTCCCATGTGGGTGGCTGTGCCCGCCATACCACAGCTACTTTAATAATCTACATCCAAGATAGCGCAAACTGACACACGAAGCAAACCCACACACACTCATTACAGTCCCCCAGAAACACACACGACACTCAGAACACACACTTACACACACTACAGCAATCAGAAACACACTTACACACAGTACCTACCTTAACTGCTGCACCAGAAGCACTAACTAAATGTCCCTTAACATCGTGATAATAGTACTTGTGGTTCTGGTGTTCCGGTACTGTGGCATTTCGGTCTTTAAGCCTCGCGATTATGCGCCTCTGTATGTAAAGCATTCGGTATATATATATATATATATATATATATATATATATATATATATATATATAAGAGAGAGAGAGAGAGAGATTACACCTTTCGTTGGGTACATGGCAGTGTATACTATTTCCTGAACTCCGACCTTTTGTGTTTTAACCCATCACAATACACACCTGGCGTTGGTACATCTCAGGTAGCTTAGTGGTAGGTTATTATGAAGATTGTGTACATGGTTGCGTGTTCTACTCTTGGCAGTGGTCGTTTTACCTCTCAGAGCAGGCACTATTAGTACAAGGGTAAATAACGCACATTTCAGCGGTTCTGGGCAGCTTTGCCCATGATCTGCGCGATATTCAGCAAAGGTTAGACCTGTGTTGCACATATCCATGTAGTCATGTTTAAACGATGCTTACCGGCACTTACAGTGCAAAAACCTGCTAACATATACTTAAACATGCTCTAATGACCTGCATCCAACATCCATTATTCGGGACATCAGAATTATGTAACAGCCCTTGCAGGTCTTGGAACCAGGACCATGCACGAGACAGTCAGTGGCTTTACCACTGAGGCATCTGGGATATGTACAAGTGTTATGGTTTTTAGTATGTAGAGTGTACTACGGCTGTTCCTCCATACTGCAAACAAATGTGTAACTCAGTTGGTGTACATATGGATGATACCTATTAATGGTATGTCCAAGTTATGCTTAATGGATGTGCTCCAGCTACGGGAATCCATGTCATAGTGAACCACACACTGTAATGTGCTACACCTTGCCACAACCATAACTGGAGAATGCTGGGGTGACAGATACCTTTCATGGGTACTCCCCATGCTTTGGAACTACATCTCTGATTACATTATATGGAGCCCCACATTAACACACCAGGGAATCCTTGAAGAGTGGATGGGGAACAGTGGTTACACCCCAGGGATCCTGCAAATGGCTCTGCTCCACAGATGGACAGTTAGTTAATCAATGGGGTGGTGACAGCAGACACATTTTGGCTAGGCTTATGAATGGCCTCTGACAGTTAGGCATGTACCTACCGATGTACCTAGAAACCTATACATACAGTATCAACACATGCTGTTAGCTTAATTTACTGTTCAGGTATTGACTTACCTTGTGCCAATAACAGTTGTGTGTGCAATAGTTGAGGGCTGCCTATGTAGGATGCACACAGTAGACCACCTATACATGACAATTTACAGGTGGTCGTGTGTGTGTGCCATCCCTTTTACTGTGTGTGCAGGTGGAGAAGTGTGTCAGTCCGTAGAGGCCTACACTGTCAGTGTATGTGCTATACGTTCCCTCTTTGCCAAGGCATGGGCATACTGGCCAAGCCTCCGTCTGCCTACTGGGGCTGGCACAGGGTGTTCGTGGTCTGAATCCCTCTGTGCCTGTGGTGCCCTTGGCAATTGCGGTGGGTTGTGAGGGCCTTCACCATTATGTCCCTGCTGCAGCTGTTTCCACAGAATCATATTATGTAGCATGGCACATACTATGAAGATGTGGGCACACATGCCTGGAGAGTACTGCAAGGCTCCACCAGATATGTCCAAGCAATGGAACCGTGATTTCAGCATCCCAAACACACACTCTATGATGATTCTGCTTTGTGCATGTGCCTCATTATGGCGTTCTAGCATGGGTGTGTGTGCATTTCTGGTGGGAGTCATCATCCACGGCTCCAGTGCATAGCCAGCATCCCTCACAAGGTGGCCATATGGGATGTCCCCCCTGACAAATACCTGGTACAGCTGTGAAGCATGCCAGATGTGGGAGTTGGGGTAGCTTCCAGGGCTGCCAGCACACACATGCATGATAATGCCCTGGGCATTGCACACAACCTGGCAGTTGATGGAGTGGCATCCCTTGCGGTTTTTGTAGCACCTACCATGCTCACTGGGTGGTGACGTGATATGTATGTGTATGCAGTTTATTGCACCCAGTACCTCCGGGTAGTCTGCCACATGGTGGAAGAGGCGCATATTGCTGGCCAACTCCTCCTGAGTTCGGGGGAAGTATATATGCTCATTGGCATGTGGTAACATGGCATCCAGGAACTGGTGGAGTACCCTGGATGCTGATGCCTGTGAGATCCCCATGATATCTCCAGTTGGCCATTGAAAGGTACCTGTGGCTAGTATTCTCAAGCTTACACATACCTTCATGTCCACTGGGATGAGTTCCCCTCTGTTGTTTCTGGCTCTGAGGTGTGGCCGGCACAGCTCAATGATTTGCTGTATGATTTCCACCCTGTAACGCTCTGCTATCTCCAGATCATCTAGCCCCTGGTAGGTTACCCTTGGTCTGAACACTCCTCTCCTCCTCCGGTGTCTGAGGTGGTTGTCAGCATCATCCTCCACACCACCTTCAGTCTCCAACACATGCTGATGAATCACAGCTATGGCAGCTCCCAACATGTATATTGTAAAAGTTTCCTGTCTGTTTACACCGATGGTGCAGTGTTTGGGAATATGCGAGTGTATGTGAGGTGCCTTCACACTTAATACTATTGTGCTTTGGAAGCTGATGAGGTCATAGGGTATGTATGTACAATCTGAGCTGCAGGGTATCTTACTTATGTGCTTTACCGCAGGTACTGCTATTGTGGTGCCTTTGGTGTTGAATTACACTTGGCTGCCGTGGATCACCTCTTGCCCTTGCCTTCACTTTTCAAACCGATTACCCTCCCATTGTCAGGCATGCATCCAGCAGTCTACTTTCTTGTTTTGTACTTTCTCAACCCAGTATTGTGTTGCGAAATGTGTTCTATAGCCGATCTACTGCAGGTTTGCTTTTCTCTGCTGTGACAGTTCTCTTTTCTTTGCAATATGGCACCTCCCCTTTCCTGTTCTGTAGGTTGCTGCTAGCAGCCTTGTTAGCTACAGTCAATGGCCCACTTTGAGTTAATAGGTGTTAATTATTCAGTTGTACTCCAATTACCCCTACTGCGGCATTTCCTTATTGTCTTCCCATAACCTTCCTGTTTCAGCTGTGGTGCACTCTGCGCGCAGCCGTTTACTGGGTTTCGGGTGCATTGTCATCCGCGTACACATGCACTTTCGGTCACCTTGTGTGCTCTCAGCTAAGCAAAGCTATGGCTACATCCACACCCCTATCCTGCGGCTTTGCTTAGCAACGGACAACCTGGATTAGCAATGTTCCAATGTGCTTACAGCTATGGTGGCACACCTCTCTGCTGATGTCATGTATACCTCCAGGCCACTCCTCAGTGTTATACTGCTACGCCATGTGGTACAGCCTTACGCCAGCAAGGCGTTTGCGATTCAGTATTACTTGCCTCATTTGCATGGCATTTACTACTAATTCATAGTTACCGTGCCGAACACTGTCACAGACCCTTAGCGACCCTTGCGTCTTGGTTGTGGTGTAGCATGCATACCATTGACTATTATGGTGAAATCATGATTTGTGTTACATTGCAGTTTTATGACATCTATATATATTTTCCTTGTGTTCCCATTTGCGCACACATGCCCTGCAGTTGTACTTTGCATTAGTGTGGCCATGACATTAAATGTTATTTTTTATGTGTTGTGCATGTTTTGTATGCCATTGGCTGTATAATTAGCCATTGGCATATGTTAACTTTGTAATACGTAAGTTTGGTCCCCTTTCATGGCTCCGATGTTCTGTTTGAAAAAAATGTAAACCATTTTTTTGGTTTACATTTCTGTATACTTACGCTATGCCTGCACCACTTCATGAATCGCTATGTACCTTCATTTCCATGCTGCACTACTGTGCATGGGGTGATTAGCATACATGTGCCGAGAGCTGCGCAGCTCTGGTGTACGCTGGTAGTGCACGTGGAATCAGATCGTACCTGAATCGCTCAGTAGCCATATTTGGCATTAGACCGCCTACGCTACACCTGCGCCTGGCGCAAGCTTCATGAATCCCGGGGTTGGAATATAAACTTGCATTAAAAAGATGACAGTTATGTGCGATCCAGGTTTAATTTGTAAAAGTGTGAATGTTATTCTAATGATTTGATAATATTCTAATAATAACTTTTATATATGTAAGAAACTATATTTGTTATACTTTGTCTATAACATAGTATAACTTTCCTGGGTGCTGTTGCACGTCAAATATACTATCAGTAGCAAACATTCAAAACTATTTAATAACTGTCAATGGTTTAGAATACACTTCACTGTCTTTTGCTTATTATATAACTTGTATTCATTGACATCTTAGTATATGATTCAAAATTAGAAGTTATGTACTTAGTATAACTTGGCATCTGTGTTGTCCATTTTCATTTTTCCTCGCTATTGGGTTACGGATCTGACCCTTGGATCCTACTCACCGCATATTTTCAGACTTGGATCCTAGTTTCAAGCTCCACCCTCTACCCATAATGCCTTACACTCTCTGTAGCTTCCTCAGATCAAGTTTACTGCCTTAATACCTACAGGATAAAGAGACAGTATAGAGAGGAAGAAATCAGAGGCTCAAACCAGGAACGTAAAGGTTCCTATAAATCCATAAGGTCCTCTAGAAGACAATAGGTTGGGGAGGGCTTGAAGGGAAGTTGAGGAAGAATGAAAAAAGACAGCACAGATGCCAAGTTATGGTAAGTACATAGCTTCTAAATCTGATGTTGTCCTATTGGGTCAGAGTCCCCAGCTATGTTACACTCGAGTGGCCTCAAGGAAGGATATGGCATAGCACTGTCGAACCAAAAGAAGTTCTACTACTAGAGACAATGTCCAGTGTTGCAGCACAATTGTCATCAATCGACACTCTGGAGGAGAAAAAAGATTATGTAGCCATAGATATAGTTGAATGAGCTTTAGGAGGGTGATGCAAGTTGAACCCATTTTTTGAGTAAATTAGCAAAATACAGTCAGTAATCCATTTAGGCAATGTAACTTTGGAGACTGCTTCACCTAGGTGGTTTGGTGAGAAGGAAACAAATAGTTGGTCAGACTTTCTACACTGTTTTGTCCTATGAAAGTAGAACCGTGGTTGCTATGAACATCAAGCAAATATGAAATATATTTGCCCTTGTTAGAATAGTTTGGAAAGAAAACTGGCAACTGAATAGACTAGTTTATATTGGTTTCTCTGGCTACATTAGGCATAAAAGATGGATTGGTACAGAGAGATACTCTATCCTCATGAAAAATTATGTAAGGCAGTTTTGAAGATAAGGCCTGATGTTTGGAAATTCTTGCTGATGTGATAGCTACCAGAAGGATAGTCTTCCAAGAAAGGAATTTCATTTCACAATCATTTGCTGGTTCAAAGGGTTTTTGCATTAGTCCTTGAAGAATAATAGTTAGGTCCCACGGTGGGGTAGGATCTTTTATCAGGAGTCTAAGCAGAAAAATCCCTTTCATGAAAGTCTTACACAATTTAGATGTAACAAGGGAACCAGAATCATCTCCTGCATGAAAAATAGAAATGGCTTCCATCTGAAGTTTTATAGTGGAAAAACTAGCCCCTTCCTTGAAGAGAAATATAACAAAGAGAAGTATGGTTGAAACTGGGGTTGAGAAAGGATTGATATTCCCTTTGGATGCAAAAATGGCAAATCTTTTCCATTTGCTTTGGTGCACTTTTTTAGTAGAAGCTTTCTGAGAAGCTAAGACTATGTCTCAAACAGGGGAAGCAAGCCTGGACCTTCATAGAATTACTGGTAAAGGAGGTACCAAGTGGTCACTTTGAGGATGAGTAGACTGGGATGTTGATTCCCTGATGGATGAAAGAGGAGGTCCTGTCTAGATTCTAGAATCCATGGGGGATATTTCAGATGAGACCAGAGAAATGGGAACCATACCTGATGAGGCCAGTAGGAGTCAATGAGGATTACTGAACTCTTCAGCCTTCTGGCTTTCTGCTGAAACTTCAGGATCAATGGTTGTGGGGAAAGGCATAAAGGAGACCAGAGGGCCAATCGTGAACCAGAACAACCCTTGAGGACTCCACCAGAGGGGGGATCTGTGTGAAGAACTTGCTGCACTTGTTTTGGGCAGAAGCAAAGAGGTTACAGCAAGACTGGCCCCAATGGCCAAAAATCAGATTTGCCACTGAGTGATTAAGCGACCACTTGTGAGAGGTCTGAATGGACTTGCTGACTTTGCCTGCTAAAATGGTGGTTTTCCCCAGTATATGTGTTGCAACTAGAAAGGGCCTGAAAATATCACCCATTCCCAGACCTTCATGGCCTCTCTGCATAATGGGTAAGAATGGGTTCCTCCTTGTTTGTTGATATACCAGACTACTGACATGTTGTTGGTGTATACTGCAATTCTCCCAAAGGGGAAACTGTCATGAAAGGCTTGCAACATTAGAAGAACTGCTCTCATCTCTAGGACATTGACATGCAATCTGGTCTCAGAGGAAGACCATGTGCCTTGGACCATCTTTCCATTGAAATGCCCCCCACCCAAGTTCAGAAGCATCTGTGGTCACTGTGGCTGTGGAGGGATGAAGAAGGAACTGCCTGCCTGGGAGGAAGAAGAAATGGCCTGCCCAGGAGCAGGTCATCTGAATAAATCCACCACTGAAGATGTTGTCTGGAAATAAGAGTTAACTTGATAGGAACATATATGTTGGCAGCTGATATAGAGCCTAGTACTTGAGGAATGAGTCTTGCTAGTACAGACAGTAAAGAAATTATGTCCTGTACCTGGTTTCTCAAGGAAGGTATGCGATGAGGAGACAGAGAAGCTCTCTGATGCATTGCATCTAGAATGGCTTTGATGAATTACAACTGCTGAACTGGGGACAGGTTTGATTTGGTAAGATTTATAGTAATGCTCAGGGAGTTGCAGATCTGAAACAAATAGTCCTTGGCCAGAAGTACTCAATGCCAGTTTGGGGCAGTTAGAAGACAGTCATCCAAATATGGAAACACCTGGAATCCCTTCAGTCTCATTTGAGGTGCCACTACTGCCATGCATTTGGTAAACACCCTGGGGGCTGTGGTGACTCCAAAGGTCAGAGCTCTGAATTGGTAATGACTGGCTTCCAGCCTGAAGTGCAAATGACTTCTGGAGCATCTGTCTATTTTGATGTGATAGCATGCATCCTGAAGATCTATCAAGCACATCCAATCATCCTTGTGCAACAGCAGTAGAATGGACTGAACCATAATCATCTGGACAAACATATTGATTTAGATTGCTCAGATCTAGAATGACTCTTAGGTTCTCCATTTTCTTTGGCAATGAAAAAAAGTGGGAGTAAATTGCGAATCCTCTTTGTTCAGTTGGGACCTCTTGGATGACTCTGTTTGCAGTAATTTTTGAATTTCCAGTACTGCATGCTCCCTCTGACTGGGTGGTGTGTTGGGGACTATTTTTGTTCCACATGAGGGGGAAGGGAAAAGGGAATGTAATAACCTCTGGATATTATGCTTAGCACCCAGGAATTTGTTGTCAGGTTGATCCAGGTGTCTAGGTGCAGGGAACAATGATCCCTGACTGCCTCCAGAGATGGGCAGCAGGGCAGTGCTTCAGGATTTGTCAGAGAAAGGTTCTCTGAAGCCCTGATTCTGTGGACCCCCTCTTGGGGCAGCATCTATCACTGAAACTTCCTTCTCTGCCTCTGAAGGAAGAATCCTCCCATTGATGCAGAAAAGATCCTTGAGACTTTCAAAACCAAGTCTTCTTATTACCTCACTAATTTCTGGCAAAAGTGTGCTGAGGTGTAGAAAACCTGATCCCAACAGCAGACAGGGTCCTTTCTTTCTGCTCACTGTGGGTAAGAGTCTCTTTGATGGATGGCCCAAACAAAGAAAAGCCATGAAAGGGGCATTGACAAAGGGTGCCTTGAAAGGTTCTGCAAAGTCACAAAGCCTCATCCAGGATGTCTTCTGACTGCAATACCTGAGCCGGCTGGCCTTGAGGTGCCCTCCGCTGAATGGGATAGGAGCCAAATGGAAGAGTCACAGAAGCCAGAGTAGCCAATTGGGGAGATACTTTCTTGAAGTCCTCATCTGACATGGTCTCTGTGAGAGTGTTGGATAGCTTCTTGACCAAAACACCCTGCGGTCAAGTGAAATGTGCTAAATAATTTAATGATCTCAATGCAAATGTAGCTGAGGCATAAATGCACTTACCAAACCTGTCCATTGCTAAAGACTCACTGTTCAGCTGATGGACAGAGGATCTCTGATCAGCTAGCTCCTTCTTGGTGGCTGATGCCACAACCATGGCATCAACAGGGACACCTTTGGACCAATGAAGTCTGTCTTTGAGGGAACAAGAAATTTGTCAGGGCATTTGGGGATTGGCTAGATATTGTCCATCAACTTCCAAGCCCGGCGGGAAACTAGGTCAATGAGTTTGTCCCCGGTGGTTCACCCAAGATGTAGATGGGTCTGCCTCGAAGGCCTCCAATAAAATAGACTCTTCAGAAGAAGGCAGTTGGGCCAACCAGCCAACTTTCTGCCTAAGAATCTCCAAGATGTCTCCAAAGGAATCATCCTCAGGTGGTGATTGTGGGGATCCTTTTCCCCAATCAAAGTCTGTGTCTGGTGTGAGTGACTCCATTGGGAATCAATGTGCCTTCTTTTGGGTGTTTTCTTCCTGAGGAACACCTCTGTGGGATGTTCAGGGGAGGTATCAGAAGAAAGGGGGGGCTTCCTAGGGGGAAGAACATGGAGGCTCCTCGAGGCAAGCTGACCCTGGACAGGGATGATCGGCTCAGCACTAAGATCCAGCGAAGGTCAATGGGGAGGACTGGAGGCAAAAGCAGTCAGTTTTCTGTGAACAGAGAAAGTCCTTTCCACAATCTGGAAAACCAACAGACCCAGAGAAACTCCCCCCATCTCCATCAAAGCTGAAACCATCAAAGAAAATGGGTGGTAACCACCCTGTATCTGTGGTCTCCAGACAGAATCAGACCTGAGCTGTCTAGGGCTGAAGTGCTGCAAGGAAGGGATGGGTCCAAGAAGGTTGGAACCAAACTCCTCCCCCCATATCTGATGCCAATATCCCAGATCAGAGACCCACTCTGATCCGATGATATTGGAGCAGAGCTGGTCAGAGTAGCAGTTGGAGTAGAGGAAGGGAACTTCTTTGGATCTGATGCTGACTATCTCAGGAACCTAGGATCATGGGACTCCAAAATCGCTGGTCATATTGGAGAAGGAGATTGAAACAGAGTAGCAGGGACACTCACGGATTCGACTGGGGATGGAGCAGACAACATCCCCATCTGCATTTGAGTTTTGAGAAACTTTCGCATCATCCTGTCCATATCAACATCCAATAGACTCCTGGAGGACCTAGAGGAGGCAACCAATGTAGGCATGGAGTGTCTGGATGGGGTTTGGAGACATGCTTGTGACTCTAAGTTGTTTCCAGTTGATTTTCATGATAAGAGCATGTAAATGAGCAATCCTTCAGTTGGAATTCGCACAAAAATGCCAACAAGTGAATCAAGCCACCTCCACATCAATGCCTCAAACCCCCTCCAATACACCACCCCCCCCAAAACAAAACAAAAAAAAACTAAAAAACTCAAAGTATCCCAACCACTAAAAAACCCTTGCACTCAAAGAAATAACATTTAATGATTCAGCAAGCACTATTTGTATGAAATGTTTAATATAAAGCAGACTGTCATTTTTTAAAGGAGACATAGCATATAAACTTGCATTAAAAGAATGACAGTTATGTGTGATCCAGGTTCAACTTGTAAAAGTGTGAGTGTTACTCTAATTATTTAATATCATTCCAATAGTAACTTTTATATATGTAAAAAATCTGTATTTTGTATACTTGGTAATAACATGGCATGTCTTTCCTGGGTGCTATTGCATGTCAAGTATACTATCAGAAGCAGACTATGGAACCAATTTAAGAACCCAGAATGTAACTTAACATGCCTCTTTAGTGTCATTTGTCACATCTTGCATTATATTTAATAGTACATATAGATATCAGAAAGTGTGCCACCTAACATAAGTTTCATCATAGTAATGATTAACTTTTAATAAGATGAATAGGTTACCCTTTTAAACTCGAAGTGAAAATAAATGGCTTTAATTTCATATATACCTAAAAGAATCAAGCTCTAACATATTAAAAAGTAGCTAGTAACCATTTTTTGTTTCCTCCCTAGGACTGGCATTTTTTGAGCCATTGTATTCACTTCCTTTGAGGAGGTTATCAGGAAGATTTATTTCACCAATTTTGTTACAATCAGTTCCAAAATAAACTAATGGAATTGGGAATATTGCTTATTTATTTTGACTATACGGGAGTGCTGAACTAAACTATATGACTGTATTGACAAATTGATACAACGCAAGGTTAGGAAAAATGCTCCACCTTGGTGGAATAATAGACTTTCTTATTTTAAGTGTAGGAAGAAAAGTCTGTGGAAGTCATTTAAAGCCTTATCTTACTTTGGAAAATAAGCAAAAGTATGATAGAGTAAAAAGACTATTCTTAAAATTGTTAATAAAGTGTGATCTGAGGTAAAGTCGGCTATAAATGCTACTGATAATCATGATGCCTTGTTTAAGCATCTGTGCTTCTTTGGGAAAGATGAAACATCTGGAGTTTCCCTAAAATGGGTGACAATTTTATTACTGATCATAAGTATCTAGTTATTTTTGCTGAAGGGTTCTTTGATGGATTATATGTCAACAATTCTGTTAATCCAAACCCAGATATCCTCAACGGTACTTGTCCAGTACAATTGTATGATGTATATGAAGGGCATTATTAAACATCAAGTATAACTCTGCAGCTGGCCCAGACAGCCTGAACTATTTCTTTTTTGTCTGAGGGGTATTATTACCAGGCTTAACCTATTTGTTTCGGAGGTCTCGAAGAAAAGGCTATGTCTCATCTTTCTGGAAAGATGCAGCTGTCATCCCTATACAGAATAGTCATCCTAGTCTGTCTACTGCTAACTACAGACCAATTAGCCTTTCTTGTATATTCAGGGAATGTCTTAAGTGGCTATGTATTTGTTACTCAAATCAATGTTTGATTTTTATCTCTGACATTTATCAACATGGTTTACTACTTGGATGCTCCTGTATTTCTAATCTAATTATTTTCTGGGAGAATATAATAAGCTCCATTGCCTTGAGTTTGTCAAAACACACTGTATACTTAGATTTTGGAAAAATGGTTGACCCGGTACCACATGTGTAAGACCAATATGAACCCATATGTGATTAGATGGGTTACCAGCTGTCTGCTAAATCAGAAGTGTAGAATTAGAATTAAAACCGTTATTCAAACTTCAACCCCCAAATTTATTATTCCTCCATGCAGGACTAGCTTAGTCCTGCATGGAGGTGGCTGTTTAGGAGCAGGACGGCAGTGCGCCATGCATAGTAATGAGGTGCGCTGCCTGAGCTCCTAGGCTTACACGGAGCATGTTAAGAGTGCAAGGGGTGTGCCTGAGAGCAGAGCTCTCAGAATATACACGTCCCCGCAATGAAGAACAGCAGAAAGGGGTATGAAATGAGAGAGACTGCTCATAGGTGACCACATATCCCTACCATAGTCCCCCTTGTGTACAACAGCAACAGTGTATATAAATAAAATGAAGAAACTCTTTATTTTTTTTTTTAAATTCAATTAAAGCTAACCGTAGGTGCACGGGTGTGCCCATCACTTAGCTACAGTTTATGCAGCTTAAATGGCTGAAGATGATAACAAGGAAGATATATGCAAATGAAGCAGCATAACAATAGTGTTGTGGGCAGAGCATTCGCTTTACGCGCAGGCATTCCTGGTTCAAGTCCCACTGCAGTACATTCCATTTCCCATGGCAAAGTAAGCTATGAGTATTATGCATGTTGCATAACCCACTAAATAACATATTTTCATGAACTGGAGTACTGCAATAAAGGCACATGTGAGATGTCAGTGTCATAATGAATAAGGCACTAATAAGCATGTATAAGCACAAATAAGCAGTAGTAAGCATATATAAGCACTAGAAAGTGGGCTTAAGCCCGTTTGCATGGCGGTAAGCAATGCTTACACTGGTTAAGCAATTGTAAAGCTAACTCTCTGTAAGCAGATGTAACGGCAAGTTAGCAGTGCTTACCGTCATGCAAACCCACTTACAAATGCTCAAAAGTGCCTTAATCACTCTATATGCAGTGGCCCTTGTTCTGCCCATCGACAAAATAAACAGCCATGCAGGTCTCGAACCCAGGACCCTATACACAAGAGTCACAGTAGTTAACCACCAAGCCATCACAGAAGTATTGCAGAACGAGGTATCAGCAAACAAGTCCTCACCATAGTAAAACAAAACTGAACCTGTGAAAGGAATCAGTATACAGTCATATGTTCCATAACACACTACATAACATAAATATGTGAACTGGAGTACAGCAGAAAGCCCAGAAGTGAGGTGTAATTATAATAGAGTGTTGAAGTCCCCAATAAAACACAAGGACCCCATAGAGTGTATGTACACATTAATCATGGATACCAGGCATACATATAAGGTGTAATGAATAATAACTCAATGCCAAAAAGGAATTATAATGCACAGTCTAATGTAGGCAATGCTAAGCATTGCACAGGGCAGCTTAGGAGGTGTAAGCAAAGTGTAGGGCAGCTAACTCATTGTGCCCAGTGGTATATCCCTTTAAACAATGCCAACATTAGGTAAGCAGGTTTGCCCATAGCTTAGCCTTTTCAAAACCGGCCAATCACGGAAAAGTGCAGGAAATCGGTCCTACTTAAACCCAAGATGCGGGAATACATCTCATAACTGGTTGTAGCTTCCTCTTGCAGGCACTATGGCAGTAAGGGGAGAAGGTGTGCACTTTCGGGCACAGTGTTGATGCATCCAGGAGTCCAAGGTCATGGCAGGACTCCTTGTCAAAGACCATGATCAGAGACTGCTGCAGGACCAGTACCAGGGCTCCCAATATAAGGTGGAGGCCTGGGACTTTCTCGCCCATGACCTCACCAGTGTCACTGGCATACCCCAAACTGGTGAGCAAATCAGGCACCACTATGATGACCTGAAGTGGCATAAGAGGGACCTATTGGAGGAGTGGCTCCAAGAGGCTAGAGCAGCAAGGGATGCTCCATTCAAGTGTATCACCTCAGTATGTGTGTAATAATTGCAACTCAGGTATGTCATGGATATGTATGGCTAAATATTTCTCTTATGTCCCCCACAGCTGCAATGGAGTGGGCCATGAGCCAGGAGGCCAACATCAGTTGCCTGGCGAGGTTGCGATGTGAGGCAGTTCAGTAATACTCACGCATTTACTGTCATAGGAAATAAAACTAAAAGTAGTAGTAAATTACTTGCCTGTATAAAACCTGTATTGTTCAAGGCAAGTACTGCATACACTAGAGAATATGGCAGGAAGAGTCTCATATTGTTTGTATGTTGATAAAAGTGTAATAGCCTGATAAAACAGGTCTAACTGCAGGGCTACATGTGTATATTCTGGTATCATATGGTAATGTAGATTTGCAATCATGTAATAGTACTGTTGTAGTAAGCACTCTGCTACCCACAACAAACACCATAAATTGAATGTGTAGGAATGCCTGTATATGACAGGTGTAATCCCCAGAGGTCATTTAGTACAACTGAGAGACACATAAGACAGTAAACAGGGAAAATGCAGACAACCAAAACTGAATAGAACATGCAACTGAGATGTGAACTGTTGTTGTTTTAGCACACACAGCCATGGTTCAAATCCTGGCAGTGGTAGTAGTCTGCATACAGAATCATACCCCACAACTATACATATATGTCCAGTAAAGTGGCCCATATCTGTTGCCTATCAACCTGTCCCCCTGGGAAATCAGTGGGTTGATCCCAGACGTATAGGCAGAAAATACAACTGACTGACACACATCTATGAGAACAAAGCTGGCACACTAGCAACTCCCCAATACCTTATGTGAGTAAGAAGCCACGTATGCCCCATTTACACCCCGACTTGTCAAGCTGTGGTCAGAGTGCGTACAGTAGTAGAGTGAGATGTATGTGCATAATAGTAATGTGGAATCTGGTACTGTGTGTGGGAACATTCAGGTAGTGTTAATAAACATTCCTTCCACAGGTCTGTCAGATACAGACACTGTGCCCAGAATTACAAGACTGATATGCAGTTGCTCTGAATAATGAGGTATTACACATCACTGTCACCCACACTGTCCTACAACATATAACTGTCTAGGAAATCTGTATAAGAGTGTTGTAATACAAGATCAGAATGCAAAAGCACTGGTAATCAATAAGACAGAAAGGAGATAGGAGATATGCAGCAATATCTATATAGCAGACACAACTGTGATGGACAGTGTTTAAGTTGTAGCAGACACAGCCATGGTCTGAATCCTGGGAGTGGAATTAGGCTGCATACAGAATCATGCCCCACAACTGTACAGATGAGGCCAAAATGTCCAGTATATGTGTCCATATCTGCTGCCTGTCCCCCTGGTAAGTCTGTGGGATGATCCCAGATGTTTAGCCAGCAAACAGGGAATACAAGAGATTGTCAAACATATATGAGAACACACCTGTCATTGTAACAACCCCCAAAATTGTTAGGAGAGTAATATTTCAAGTATGTCCTATCTACACTCCCATGTTGTCAAGCTGTAACCAGAGTGTGTACATTAACAGAGTGAGATGTATGTGCATAATACTAATGTGTAATCCGGAACTTTGTCTGGCAACAGTCAGGTAGTGCTAACAAACATTGCTCCCAGAGATACGTTGGATACGAACACTGTGCTGAGGAATACAGACCATTATAACGTTTACTGGCACTGTTCACTCTAGTATTGTAGGAAATTGTGAGTGTTGCAGTTTCTCTGAATAATAAAGTATCACTGGTCGCTGTCATCCACACTGTGCTACATAATATAACTGTGTAGGAAAGCATGCATATGTGTGTGTCAGGTCACTAAAGGTGGAAGAGGGCAATATTCTAGATATGTCCCGGCACACTAGCATGTGATCAACACGTGGCCAGAGTCTGTGCAGAGGGAGTTGGGTAGCTATGTGCAAAACATCAACCCAGAATCCAGGAGTATGTGTAGAAACAGTTAGTTAGTGTTAACAAACAGTCCCTCCACAGGTATACCAGGTAAGAGGTGTATACTGCAGGTAAAACCAGTTCATGTGTAATGATGACAACAGACATATCACTGTCCAAACTAAGGCTATAGGGTATTATAGTAAGACTTGTAAGGTACAGATAACAGCACTGACTAGGAAAGTAATGTAGACTACAGGAATATACTAGTTGTTAATTGACATCTTTCTCCCCCCCACCATATCTCCAACAATAATCAACATACACACCCCAACTGGTATGTAATGACTCTGATAATGTCCAATTGTTTGATAAATATATTAATGGCTCCCATGCATGTGCTATATTGAATTATTCCAACATTGGTGGCATGGTGCCATCACTGTACCTGCATGCTGTTCTTATTACCACTGTGGTCCCATATATGCATGTGTTCTGTTTGCCATGCAACTGTTCTGTATCTGGTGTCTGGGTTAATGGGAATATCTATGCATGCTGTTATACTTAACCCTGGAATGTATTACTAACCCACATATGATGGTGAAATCTAAACACTATAGCATGCTTGGGAAGGCCGGTCCCAGTGGACCCACCTGTCCCACCTCAGCTGGCCGTGGCACCGGGCACCAGCATGTTTGGGGCCCAACCCAGGACCTCCCTGTCTTTTGGTCCTGCACCACATTCGGTTGGAACTGCCTCTGGGGATGGGGCTTGTCCCCCCCGGGAGTGGGTCGGTCAGGCACCTGTCACCCATCGCCAGGTCAGGGCCGTGGTGCATAGAGAGATCAACCAGCAGTTTGGTAATGTTTTATGCCAGGTCGAGGGCTGTGTGTCACGATTAGAGAGTCAGCATGGCTCTGCGACTCGGCCTCCAGCACAGCCAGCTTCGGGGCAGTGAAGGTGCAGTGGTGACTGCCCATTTGTGGGGACCTCATTCCCACTGTTACCACTAGGGGGGCTTGTGGGCTTCCGATATCTCAACACTCCTCCCCATCAAGGTGTTTACCCCCCACATGTGTCATATACCACCCCTGTATGCATCTTGTTTGTCTTGTCTGTCAACCAACCCAACTACTTCCCTAAATATACCTACTACCCCTCCCCAACATCCCACTGTCACCTGAAACAAGAAAAAAGGGCAATCTATTCCCACAAAAAAAATCATACATAGCTGTCCATTTCGCACAAGTGTCCACTGGACACATGTCTAATTGGCATCACAATGTATTATTGTTGCCCTCACCCACTCCCAGGGGTTTGAGTGTCCAGGTCTACATCCAAATTCAGTGTATATGCACAGTTCTTGCTGTAGAAGAAATGGGCTGCTATGGACCTTCCCTACACCCTTCCTACACATCCCTGGCTATTTTTCCTACTGTCTATCCCTCTTTGTGCCCCTTATTTCACCACTTTCTTATCAACCCCTTTTTCATTTCTTTTAAAGAAATTAGCACAGGGGCAAGTGGGAGTAAACACTTTTAAGCAGCAGTAAGTGGGTTTAAGTCTGTTTGAGCTGGGGTAAGCAATGGCTACACAGGTTAAGCAATTCAGAAGCTAACAGAGTATATGAAACTGTAACCGGAAGTTAGCAGTGCTTACCTCCACACAAACCCACACAAACTGCTTTAAAGTGCCTTAATCACTCTGTATCCAACTGCCCGTGTTCTGCCCAGCAACAAAATAAACAGCGTCTACAAGGCTCAAGCCCAGGACACCACCACTAAACCATATCAGATATACATAATCCTGATGTTTTCAAAAAACATATCATCCAGCCCAGTCATTAAACAGTACAGAGAATGTATTTCAACATTTAGATGCATGTGTGTGTGTAAATATATTAATATCTAAACAGATACAATATATTTATATATGTAGGTATATATATATATATATATATATATATATATATATATATATATATATATGTATACACACACATATATATAAAAATATATATGAACATATATACATGCAAATGCCTACATCTATAGATATGTATGTCTACATCTATATGTCTAAATATATATGGCAGGTTATATATATGTCAGCATATATAGGTATATAGGTATATATGGACATGCATCCATAGATAACAATGGGGAAATAAAAACATATATGTCCACATGCAACGTTAATGGGGTTGAGCGGGCCCAAACAATATAAGTCTTGTACGAAGAGCTATACCCCCCAACAGCCAAACACGTGGCCCCTGCAATACAGTACCAAGTGTTGCAGATCCAATAACCAGGACCAGACACGGCATGGGCATCCCTAGGATACATATACACAGACACATATATGCAGATACAGATATACATGTATATGTATACATATATATAGATATATATGTAACTACACATGCACACGCAGTGATATGTACATTAAGTTACATATGTAGTATATGCACACAATATGGAACAGCCACTATTCCTACAGTTACCACCTTACCAACTGGAGACTGTATGAGCCACCCATACAAATGACATTCACTGCCTGCAACATTTACCCACAGAGATATCAAAGGCTATAACACCACACACAGGTGTGCATAAATGAGAAAGCTTTATTTGTGTACTATTACAGTTGAATATGCCATGTCATACAGCTGTTTAGACATGGACATCCATATAAAGTGAGTAATGCAACTGTGAAACAGGTATAGTAATATAGTAGTCCGGAAATGTTAACAAATGTTGCTGTCCAGGCCAAGGCCATCAAGTAGTACAATAGTAAAGATAGACTGGGCCACAGGATACCAAACAATCAACAGTAAGTAATGCAGGTGTATAGTTCAGCAGCCTCAAACTACACTCTGTAGACAATCCCTAGGGGGTAAAGTACTCGGTTGACACACTGGGATGGAACTGTTATATAACAAGGCACAACTGACACCATCACAAGCACACTGACAAACAGAACAGTCTGTATGGCATAGCAGGCTCTACATGCATGCCACAGCACAGAGTAACATACACCTGTGTGTAAGTGCATCACCACAACCAATGTGAACACAGCCACAGCTACATATGGCATGCTAGCGTATTATTACAGTGTATGGACTATCTGTTCAACACCAACCTCATATGTGCCACCCACACACTAACTCTACATATACTGGGCTGCTACACAGTGTGGTCCGCTGCCTGTCTGTGGTATAGGACATGTGCGTGTATGGCCCTACAAACATGTAAGCCAATAGGGTAACATACAGTGGAGTAGCATGTAACATCAGATAGAACAAGACCAAGAACAATGAAATCTACCACAGTCTGTATACAGGCCAAGGTACATATTAACAATACACAAACTGCCGACAATCACCATAAGTACACAGACCTCAGTACTGTACACACAACCACAAAATTTCCAGGTTATGTCATCGAATATAACCCCTACTATACATCACATGTGTAGCAGTCTGATATCTCACTGGGTTGTTACCAGATATGATGTCACTAATTATGGTGTACAGTACATATGCAGCCCTTACTGCATGCCATATGTACAAAGGTGTTAAAAACTGATTATCTGAATAAAATGACCTTGATGCTAAGTGATGGGGACACATATGAAAAGGTTTCTAAACATGAGATGTTCAGAGCATACACCAAAATTGATTGGTTACTTTATGAATTTTTGATGGATGGAGTTATAGATAAAGATGAATATGAGTACTTAACAGTAGAATTTCCTATGACACCATCCATTTTTGGAATCCCCAAAATACATAAGGATATAAATAACCCACCCTTTAGACCAATTGTTTCAGCAAAAGGTTCAAAAATGGAAAGAATTGCTTCATACATAGACGTTCATTGCAAAGAGATTTTGAAACGACTACCACATATACTTAAAGATTCCTGGCACTGTTTGGATGTAGTAAGAAAACACAAAATAGATATTAATTCTGGAATCATTATGGTTACCACAGATGTTATTAATTTGTTTTCAGTGATACCACATGATTTAGGTTTAGAGATGTTTGAAGCTAGTTTAACAAATTTTAGTGAGATGCACACTGTTAAACGTAAACTTATGGTAGATTTGATGGATATAGTACTTAATAACAATTATATTTTTATGGATGGTGAATACTACAGACAACGAACAGGAGTAGCTATGGGAGCTAGATGCGTTCCAATACATGCTAACTTGGTGATGGCACATTGGGAAAACACAACGTTTTTACATCTAGTTTTTGGACAAAAATTTTTTATACTTAAGATACCTGGACGATATACTTATTTTTTGGAAGGGTACAAAGGAAGAAGTGTTAGAATTTGTAGAATTTTTGAGTTCTACATCTACCTTTCTAAAATTTACACATACTATTTACGAAAATAATTGTGATTATTTGGACATCATGTTTTATATAGACAGTGAAGAATTATAATTGAATATATTTCGAAAGAAAACCTTTTCAAATTCTTTTTTGCACTATGATAGCTGTCACCCTCAATTTCAAAAAAATAACCTGGTTAAGGGACAGATGGTTAGATTGTCTAGAATTATAAGTGACGATGAAGTGTTTGAGTTAGAAATAGACAAACTTATAAATATGTTTTTTGAGAGGGGATATCCAAAGGAATAGATTTACAATATAAGATTAGAAGTGTCAACTAAAAGGAAAATTTTATACAAACTGATCATTATCTATGGGATAGACAATGTGGCACAGACTATTGAAAAGATGAATAAAAATGGTGCCTTTATATTACCTTATAATAAGACAGCATCCAAGATTATAAACATAGTGCAAGAGACTTGGATTAGTGTTTTCAACAACAAGATTGACTTGTTAGATAGTATTGGTAAATATCCGAAGATCTCCTATAGTAGAGGTTTGAATTTGAAAGAACTATTTGAGAGAAGTACAAATAAACAAACATACAAAACGTCCAAAATGAATAAATGTGGTGCTTGTAGAACATGTAAATATATAAATGATGGTCCTTATGTAGCAATTCAGAATTATGGTATAACAATCAGATGTCCAGGACACTGTAATTGCAACACTAGGATGGTGGTCTATCTTGCTACCTGTTCCAGCTGTCCGGCATTTTATGTCGGGAAGACAATTAGAAAATTAAGGGAACGGATAGTAGAACACATTAGAGATATTAAAATTAAGAAAACGGCTAGTTCACTTTACATACACAGTTCAAAGTGTAAAGAGTTTAAAAGATTTTTATTCTTTGTAATAGATAGAATTCCCTACAATAACAACAAAGGAGGTGACGACAAGAATTTGTTAGAAGCAAAGGAATGTTTATGGCAATTGAGATTCAATGCTAATGAATTTCCAGGTATTAATGAACAGATATCAATTGCCAGCATACTGAAATACAAATCATATTGTATATAACACAAATAGAAATTTTAACATTTTAGCACAATACAATACACACTGAAATTTTAACTAAATGTTATTAATATATACAAAATTGTGAATTTAATAATATATTGTATGTGTTATTAAAGTATATGTATTAATTCAACATATACCATTTAGTAAGGAACAACTATTTATTATTTAATTAATTATAGATATTTATTCATTGTTATATTATTATGTTAGTTAGTTATTTATTTTTAAATGCATATATTTGTAATTTGTAATATTGAATAATTAATGCAGGTATTTTAATATGATTGGCTGCTTCAAGGGCGTTGTGTGACCAGTAATATTATATAATGAGGTCAATGATTTAAAAGTTTGTACTCTGATGATGCCCTGGAATTAATGGGTGAAAGTGCTTAGTACTTTTTTATGTAAACAGTTTTTATTATGTATTATTCAATTCATTTATTCAATTTGTTTGTTTTATCGAATAAACAAGTTCCTACAGTGACACCGTGTCACCTTTTTGGTTTTATTAGTTTTTTCAGTTTGTGGAGTGGATATGTACAAAGGTTGTCAGGGTTGTGGCTGGAGGCAAATACACAGGGCCAATATTGACATGTTGCTGTGATAACCTCATACCTTCACTGTTGTAACAGGGTTTGTTGCAAAATATGTCCTATGAGGGATTTGAAGTCAGTAACTCTCACGGCTGTCACCATCTACAGACTGCAATCCTCACACTACCTTCTGCAGTTTACAGATAGGTAATCAGTGGGTAACACCTGAAACAAAAGGCACCACACACTGGTCAGTCTGCAGATGGCCCTACAGATGGGTGTTCCCTTATTAACATAGCACTGACATGGCAGGTATGTAAACATGTAAGACAGCCATATCCACACACACCCTGTTAAACCAATATTACTCCAAGTGTAGTATAGCAGCACTTACAGTCTGTAGTCAGGTCAGGCATATCCCACTCCTGTGTGTTGGCCTGTCTCCACAGTGTATGTTGTTAGAGGTACACCCCAATCCATCTGAGATGCTGTTTGCCAAACAAAAGATCGACTTCCTGCTCACAGTGAATGAAAGGCCCAACAGCAACATGATGTTCCTAGATATTGGTTTGCGTTTCCATGCAATTGGCTATGGGAATGTTACCACAGCTGTTCCACATGCAATCAGCTAGAGGAGGGCTGCAGTTTGTGCAGAGATCATCAGCTGATCCTGAGCATCACTTAAAATACACATGCTGCTGCCTAAGCAAAGCAGGTGTAAGTCTCCACATCCACCAGAGAGGGAGTAAGAGGGGCAAACAGAAGCACAGAAAAGCCATTGAGGGTTGGGAGAGTAAAACTTATGCATGTCTGTGTCACACACCTACCAGTACAGGGTATTAAACCCCCAATGACTATGCAGTGTTATTACAGGTCCATGTAGTTATTGGATGCGCCACATAGGTTACATGTTGGGGAGTCCTCAGAATGTATATGTGATGGTGAGTGACATCTGCAACAGGGATATGGTAGCTTTGCGGTAGGTGTAGTACCCAGGCCTGCCTACATGAAGAGGTGCCAGCGTCCACACAGCCACACTCTCACAGGGACACACAGACATTGCCACACTTGGCAGGGCAAGGAATACAACTCATCACTAGTGGGTATGTCACAACACAGTACTGTGCAGGTATCACATGCACCACAGGGGTCATACGGAGGTTATATGTGCAAAAGGTATATGGAGGTGTCTGACATCAGACAGCATGCTTCAGTATGCCAATGGGAGTTGTAGTGAGTGTGAATGTGGTCATACGCATCACACACCACCCACACAGACAGGGGTACCAGTACTGACATGCTTTTGTGCACTGCTTCACGGGTGTGTTGTGGTTGATGGTGCCAGACAGCTATACAAGGCTAGGTGATGGATATACCTTGGCATCAGGCCACATGACATTGGTCTGCATTGTGTCTCAGGGCAGTAGTGTCTGGAGTTGCCCACACAGGTGGGTATTGTATTCACCATCCAGTCAACTGGGTGACTATTGTGTGTGGTCAATGATGTGCATTGCTTGCCATGTATGTGTTCCTTAGTCCATGATATGGACAGTGTCTGGGATGTGCACTCCCCCACATGCATGTACAGTGACATATGGAACTGTACCTGGGGTGTCTGGCCTATGCTGTGTACACTGATCGTTATCATCAGATGTGCCAGTCCAGGCCTCATGTGGCAGGAACTGTTCATGGACAGCGGGTTGGCCCTGCACCTACATTGATAGCATGATACCGGTATTCCCTGGTGTCAGTGGCATCTGTCCATACAGGGCTTGTGTTTGAGGCATGTTATGTCCTTTGTGGGTCACATTTGATGGCACCACAGGTGTTGCAGGTGTCCAGTGGGGAACATGGGGGAGGTGCACTGTCGGCATATACATGCCTATTGGACTGATGGACAGGGTTCTTTGCCCTCTGCAGCCCACTGCAGTCACACCATGGTTACTATCAGGGGGCAATATGCAGGGTACTACCAACATAGCGGCTGTTGCCTAGGCAAGTGCCAGGTCTGGGATTAAAACTCTTACCTACCTATTCTATCACACTACAGCAGTACGCAGTTAATAGGACATGTTATGAAGATTACTGGGCTGCAACCTTCCCAGAGGTGTATTTCTAGGTGGATGACATCAGCAGTCTTGCCTAACTAGAGCATTTGGATTGTTGGGAGTGTGATTACCCTAAAAAGCATTGCAGTCTACATAGACAGACACACACACACACACACACACACACACACACACACACACACACACACACACACACACACACACACACACACAAACACAAACACACACTTGCCAAGTCTGGGATTAGATCTCCTACCTAACTAGTTTGTCACACTACAGAAATATGCAGTTATAGGACATGCTACAGAGATTACTGGGTTACAACTTTCCCAGAGGTGTATTTCTAGGTGGATGACATCAGCAGCCTTGACAAAGTAGAGCATTTGAATTGTAGGGAGTGTGAGTACCCTAAAAAGCATTGTTCTCTACACAGACAAAGTCAGACAGACCCACACACAAACAATTGCCACATCTGGGATTAGAACTCCTACCTAACTAATTTATCACACTATAGCAGTATGGAGTTATAGGACACGCTACAGTGATTACTGGGCTACACCCTTCCAAGAGATGTATTTCTAGGTGGATGACATCAGCAGCCTTACCAAAGTAGAGCATTTGAGTTGTAGGGAGTGTGACTATCCTAAAAAGCATTGCTCTCTACACAGACAGACAGAGACACACACAGTTGCCATGTCTGGGGGTGGAACTCCTATCTAACTAGTTTACCACACAACAGCAGTACACAGTTATGGGATGCATGACGGAGATTACTGGGCTACAATTCTCCCAAAGGTGTATTTCACAGTGGATGACTTCAGCAGGCTTGTCATAGTAGGGCTATGGGGAAGGCAGTTTGTGTGCATGGGCCATAACCCTTTCATTTAGAGTTTAACACACCACATGCGGGCACACACAGGGTCATATTCTACAGGTACGTGTATACAGCTGCTAGATGAGTACTTCCTTGTGCAGTCATGTTGCACAGGTAGCATGTGCACCACATAGTCTGTAAACTGACAGATACCAGTGGCTAGTTTATACAGTGAATGACATCTGACCCTCATTTGGTTGTGGCCCTTTGGCTGTGTGCTGGGTGGAACAGGCCTGGATGGCTCCTTGTCACAGTCACCCTCTTCCACACATCTATGTACATCTACCTTTGGCTTATTATAGTGTGTTGTCCTTAGATATATGTCTGTATTCCTGTCCAGTGTGTGTGCAAATCATGTGTGGTGCATACTGAGGAGTGTCTACTCTAACATCTGCAACTACCAGATATGTCTGGTCCACAGGTGTTTGCAGACATGGCCTTCATGTGTTTAAGTGTGTGAGCATGCCCAGTATGCCCATCTGTATTGAATGTGTGGATCATGTCCAGGTAGTCTGTACTGCAGTGCTGACGTATGTGTTGTACACCTACAGGTAGCATACTGTCTCTTCAGGGTATCCATCGATCATTTAGCATTGACTGTTACTGCATTTTACATTGGATGGGGGGCACACCTGACTGTTACTACATTTCTACGTGGGATGGGGGGGGGGCACCTGACTATTTCTACATTTCTACACAGGATTGGGGGGGGGGCATACCTGACTGTTACTAAATATCTAAGTAGGATGGGGGGCACACCTGACACTTGTACACATTTGCCATGACTGTACTGGTATGTCAGGTACTCCATTTCATTCTGTAGTTTTACCTATCATGCTGACTAGAGGCATACCAGTGTACTACAGATTTTAGCTTTTATTTTCCTACATATTAGTTTCCTTCCTTCCTACCCATCAGAACTGATGTTGCACTGCCTGACCTGCTGTAATCTGTCTGTGTAGGCCTGGGGGGGGGGGGTTACCCATAGGCCTCCTTCAGAAGCCATAGCACAGTCTTTGTTTGTGTTTGTCTACACCTGTCCTGCTGGCTGTGGCTGTTGTTGGGTATGTGAACCCCCCTTGACTGGCATGTGTGAGTCACTTACCTTGTGGGTGTTCCAGTATTGAGGGTGGTGCTGCAGGTCTGCCTATGTCGGATGCACATAGTACACTCCCAACACAGGGTTGAGCACAGGTAGTGTAATGCTTGGCATCCCTTTTACTGTATGTGAGAGTCAGAGAGAGGTGTTATTCCCTGGGTCCCTCCTGTGTCAGTGTATGTGCTATGCGTTGCCTCTTTGCCAAGGCCAGGGCATACTGGGGACATCTTCTTCTGCCTACTGGGGCAGGCTCAAGTTGTTTCTCCTCTGAGTCACTCTGTGCCTGTGCAGGCCTTGGCAATGGTGGGGCACTGTGTGGCCCTGACCCATGCTGTTCCTGCTGCAGCTGTTTCCGCAGAATCATATTGTGTAGCATGGCACATACAAGGACAATTTCAGTACATGTAGCTGGTGAGTACTGCAAGGCTCCACTGGATGTGTCCAGGCACTGGAACCATGACTTGAGCATCCCAAACACATGCTCTACTATAATTCTGGTCTGTGCGTGTGCCTCATTATGGAGTTTTTGTTTGGGTGTGTGTGCATTTCTGATGGGTGTCATCAGCCACAGCTCCAGTGCATATCCAGCATCACCCACTAGGCGACCGTGAGGGATGTCCCCATTGGCAAATCTCTGGTACAGCTGCATCAGATGTCAGATGTGGGAATCGTGATAGCTTCCAGGGCAGCCAGCACACACATTCATTAGTATGCCCTGGGCATCATACATGACCTGGAAGTTGATGGAAGGGAAGCCCTTGCAGTTGATGCAGACCCTACCCTGCTCACCAGGTGGTGCTTTGATGCGTATGTGCGTGCAGTCTATAGTACCCACTATCTCAGGGTATTCTGCTATTTGGTGGAACAGTTGCATATTGCTGGCCAACTCCTCACGGGTTTTGGGGAAATATATGTGCTCACCGACATGTGCTGACATGGCATCCAGGAACTGGTGGAGTACCCTGGATGCTGATGCCTGTGAGATCCCCATCATATCCCCAACTGGCATTTGGAAGGTACCTGTAGCTATTATTCTTATGCCTACACATACCTTGGTATCCACTGGGATGGGTTTCCCTCTGTTAGTTCTGTGTGTCAGGCATGGCCAGCACAGCTCAACAATTTGTTGTAGGAGGTCCCTATCACCCTATAACAGTCCACTATCTCCAGCTCATGTAGCCCCTGATAGGTTACCCTGGGTCTGTACACTCTTCTCCTTCTCCTCACTGTGGTTGGTCAACAGCATTCATATCCTCACTACCATCCGCCTCTTCCACAAGTTGTTGTATGATAGCTATTGCAGCCCCTATCATTTTGCTGTTGTGTGTGTTAAAAGTTCCCCACTTGTTTACACCGGTGGTGTAGAGTGTGGGAAAACCAGAGGGGAAGGTTTTTGCACAGTTTATAGCAGTGTTCTGGGCTGGGCTGGTCTGCTGCCTGTGTAATTGGCTGATTATGATACATTTCACTTACCAGCTATGCTAGTTCTCCTTGGTTACTTTCCTACTGCTGTTTTCCCATTGCCTTCCTGTTTATGCCCAGGGGCATGCTGCTCAAACAAAGTGCTCCAATGTGCACAGTGCTACTATTTCCTGGTTTAACTTTTTTTTTTAATCCTTTAAAACCCAGTGCACAGTGTGCACACCTGCTTAGGCAATGTAAAGAGTGCTAGGCAGATTCAGACACACCCCCTAGCTTAGCTGTGCTAAGCTAGGAGCAGACCCAAGCCACATGGCTCCAGTCCACATACAGTATGCCTGACATACACACCCATGATGTCAGCTAACTCCTAGGCTTGCTCCAAGCTATTCCTACTCTTACACTGTTGGGACCTGACTAGCATGCTGGGGAAAACTGGAATTCACTATCATTCCCCTCATTTGCATAGGATTGCCTGCTAATGCATAGTTACATGTCTCACACTGAGCCTCCCTCCTTAGCAACCACTACTCACTGGCCATGTTGTCTTCTGTCTGACATTGTCTTGCATGGCAGAATAGTGATTTTAGTTAGAATGCTTAATTTAGGTTTCTTTTGTTATTGTCCCCTCGATCCCATTTGCATGCCGCTGTCCTATGCTTAAACAGACGAGACTGGCTAAAAAAATTAAAAATTTATTTTCTTTTTTTTTGGCTGTTTGCAATGCCAGTGGCCTTATACTTGGCAAATGGCATACTTCCTAACTGATATGCAGCCTTTCTTTGCAGCTGTAACAACTCCGTTTTGGATTTGGATTAGTAACCGAGTACATTTCTGCAGATTGCACTAGTCCTGCATTGCCGTTTGCCAGCTTCCTGGATCACAAATTCACCTCATTTGCATGGATTTCTCCTGAAAATTGGATGATTTGCATACAGGGGCTTAGTCCATGCAGGATTAGTGCAGGAGCGTTCATGCACTCCCCTGCAGGCTGTTCCTGGATCGCACGGCAGACATATTGCCTGCTAGAGCTCCTGCACTGATCTTTCACGCCATGCAAGGCATAGGGAATCCAGGGGCAAGTCTGCTGGCAAAGGTATTCTTTAAGGAGCTGTTTTAAGTCTCTTAATTTTTGGCTTGTTGAAGCTGGACTGCCCAGTATCACAAAATGGTTGGTTCAGTAGTTTTGCTGAAGACATTAAAATAGGTTGCATAGTCACCTGTACTGAGGGTCATCATTCTCTTAGTAGTAGTTTGGACAGCTTAAGTGCATGGGTAAGAAACAAGGGCATGAGATTTCCCAACAGTAAGTGTGGATCAAATAACCTCATGTACCCATACACACTGGATAACTATAGCCTCTGTTCCAACAGCTTTGTTAAGGACTTGGGTATAATAGTAAACTCCTCACTGAAATTTGATGAGTATATCAAATGGATAATTAGGAAATGCCACTGGCTTGTTATAAACATCTCACAATGTTTTTGCTAGTAGAGATAAAGACTCTTGATTAGGCTTTATTCATCTATCACTCACCCAATAATACAGTATTGTGGCTCTTTTTGGATTTTGAGAGTCTGTTATTTGAAATAGTTTGAGCACATTCATAAGACTATCACAAGACAGCTGGGGTTTGTCATTTATCCTACTGTGAGACCCAAACATCGGTAAGTTTTTTGGTAGGTTACAGATTACTCAGAGGTGATTTAATTTTACTTCACAAATGCCTATATGACAAAACTCAGGCAACAACACTGGGTATTGAGTTTGAAATTCACACTGCCAACAATAAGAATAACAACTTTATGGTTGGTCTACTCACTGCTAGCTGTATGCTGAAAAGCTCTTTCTTGCACCACAGAGCAGAGAGGCTATGTAACTCCCCACCCATACACATAAGATGTATACTGCAGATTTGGATGCATTTAAGGGGGTTTTAGATCATTGGTTTAAGATTATTACATTTGTATCAGGGCTGACAACACAGCCAACTCTTAAATGGCTGTATAGGATCCAAATTTGGATATATTATCACTGAATCACTGAAATGTCTTCCTTTCTTGAACAATTATCTTTCTGGTTGCAGTCAGTTCAGCTAGAAAGGTTTCAGAGCTTCCATCTCTTAGGTGTTGTGAACTACCCATGCTGTGCAGTGAAGACAGGGTAGCCATTTATGCTAAGGCATTGCTTTGAGCTGATAGATCCATCTCCCTTCCTTTTATTCTCATCGGAAAGATGCAAGGGGCCATATTATCCACAGATGGATAAATGAAGAAAATCATTTGCATATGCTACTAGAACCACATCTATAAGAAAGCTGGTCCAACTCTTATTCTTTTTCAGGTCTCAGTCTGTGTTTTTTTTCACTACTTATTGGTGAGAGCTCTTATACCACAGCAACAGCTGTTACTACTATCTTTTCTTCAGAGGTGTGTCCTCCATTAGATCTGAGGCAGCAATATGTTTGACAGAACATGTGGTTATGAAGATTGATAGATGACTTTGGTGTTCAAGAGTAATAGACCAGGGTGGTTTTCTTGTAATAATTATCCAAAAGATGCTTGCTGAAATCCCCATCTGCCTTGTGGATATGATACTCTCCTTAAGCAAACATTTACAAACACAATGACTGCAAAACATTGCAGTACAATTGTGTGAAATTATTACCTCAACAGTAAACAAATTAACTGACCTTAGTTTTAGTGCAGACTCACCCTACATCCCCTGCTTTTTGCCTCTGTGACCAGATGTTTATATGGTTATATCTAGTGCTATAACAGAAAGAGGATTCAGTAGATCGCGATGCTTAATCCTGTTTCTCTTGTATTCTTTTTTAAGTGCTTTTTATCCCTCACTGACAACCAGCTATCAGCCCGCTGCAATCAACTGGCTCATTGCTTCCCATGGGGCAAAATCTGGTGGGGGTCAGCTCTTGATTTTATTTTTATCTTTTTAAGGCCCTAGCCAATCCTCCTGTGACTGCCGTGTACAGTGACACTTGGATGACCCTGTAAGCCTTCTCCTATGGAACTGCACATTCACATGCATTTCCATGAAGGCTGCCCACTAGTGCAGCTCAGTAGCACCAAATGCCCCATACACTGCCTGTTGCACACCTCTGTCTCTCTTTAGAAGGTGTCAGCTTTGCAGTAGGCCAGACAGCCCTTCCCACAGGATTGACAAGCTGGTGTTAGCTGTTGGCTCCCAACTCCCCCACCAAGCTTCTCCAGTGCCTTTGACACTAATCAGTCTCAGGTCATTTCAGTTGTAGTCAGGGGCTTCATCCCTGTATGTCATGGAATCACCTGAACTGAATACCTTGTATTCATCTACCATATAGTAAGCTGGATTAGTCTTTCACCAAGCAAAATTACTGTACAGTAGAGTAACAGTAAAACAGAGTGTGGTGGCTGAGTATTGTGAATAGTAGTTGAGACTTTCACAGCCTTGTGTTAACTGTATTTGACCATAGCAAAAGTATGGTGGATTAGCTTTGTGTCTCATAGGTACTGTGTGCATAAAAAGCTATACCTTTAAGCCAGGATGTGTGCCATATCTTATGAATCTTTGTCTGTTGAGCAGTCTAAAATGGTAAATTATTGACTATGGCTATATCTCTCTGTTATGTTGCATCTTTATTATAGGTCTGTCCTAACCATACTTCTTGTAAAATACAGAAGATATACTGTGTCATAATAAAACTTTTTTGTGACACCTTACACAACCTGCCTGTTCAGCACCCGCTAATAGTTTTTGAAAGACATCAAAGCTGTTTTGAAGGCAGAGATGTTTTGTTTTATTAGTCTACAGTATTTTAGTATAGCCAGGTGTAGCAGCCCCTAGTGTTTTATTTTTCACATTTCACAGTGAAATCTTGCCATATAATGCTTGAATTTCTCTCATTTTTGCAGTTATCAAAAATGCCTCTTGCTTAGATCATAGGTTCATAGGTAAATACTAGGCTAGCTGCCCTTTGGGGTCATTTTAAGAATAGCCAATTTCCCTTTTAGTGCTTGAAATAACTTACCCCATTTGGTTATAGATTTGCCATATCTATCCCATGGTCGATAAGTATATATTACCTCTAATAAGAATAACTGGGATCATACCATAGATAATTTGAGGGAACCCATGAATGGGATAAATCATTTAGGAGCTGCATCTGTCCATTAGTAGTACTGGAGGCAGTCCTGGGGTAAATTTTCTGTTTTCCATCCATAGATCTAAGTTGTATTTGAAAATGGACAAGGATGAACTCTGTTTTATGTGGATGTGGAGTCTGTTTCATAGCAGTGGTATCCTCAGAGAAATATAGCTGTCCCTCCAAACCATTCTATTGATGTTGCAGAAGAGGTTTAGGTTCCTAGACTGAGTATTTCTGATGCCATTTGACTTGCTGATGGGCAGTAGATCTATGAATAATTGGTCAGAGGATGCATTGTATGCCAGACACAGGTCACCTCTTAACAGTCTGTAGGATACTGAATATAGTGACAGGACTTTGAGTCAGACTATGCAGAACATACTGTTTAGACCTTGTATCCTTTTACTAATGTATTATAGTGGGAGTTCCAGTTGTTGCATGTATCTGGATATATACATATATGTATATATATATATATATATATATATATATATATATATATATATATATATATACATATATATACGAAAGGGGTAATTATATTTAATGAATGGCCTAATAAGGGCTGAGTAAATAGCAACAATGACATCCCAAGATCTAGACACAATCCCTTTGTTTATAAGCTGTGTATAATAGAAGGACTTACTTCTTAGGCACATGTTTGTCAAAAGTTAGATCACTCTTCACATAAGTTCCCAAATCCTAAACAAATAGGTTAACTCTTATGGGCATATTGTCAATGTGGTAGTTCCCTGGAGTAGATGACTTCCTTAGCTCTTATGTCTTAGCTCAAGGAATCTGGACAAAGACAAAAATAACTGTGGGAAAAAGTCCCAAAATTAGACAGATTTTAAATAGAAAGTTGCTATAATAACAAATTTTGAATTGGCATATATTTTCTGAAAGGTATGCGGTCTGAAACTGAAAGGCCTATCATTATTTAATAACTTAATTTCTCACTAATTTCCTGAAAAACCACAAATTTTATGAGGAACAGATAAAAAATTTGAGGCAAAAATCTGGACATTTTGTGAAAACCTGGACAGTTGAGAGTTATGATAACTTCCCAAAGGATACATTATGCATCTTTTTGGCATTTAGTTTCAGACCATGATTTTGACACCAGTTATTTATTTCAGTCAAGCCTTCCTGCAAGATGGCTAAATCATTTGGGAATTCAATGACTGCTCCTAGCTTGGAGTCATCTGCAAGCTTAATCAGCCAGAACCCTTTGGTATCGAATTTTACTTCAGAAATGTAGATACCAAACAGAAGAGGTCTTGGCACAAAACTCTGGGGGACTCCACAGGTGACTGGTCTTTTTGTGGAGGTAACTTCCCTTATTTTGATTATCTGCACCCTATCTGTGAGCCAGTTGGCAATCCAGCAGGTGGCATAGGGATTTATGCCCACTTTAATTAGCTTTTCAACTGTGCCCAAGTGGGGAATTGTGTCAAAAGCTTTGACCAGGTTGATTTATTTGGTGTGTATTATTTTGCCTTCATCCATTGCTTTGATGACCTTTGCAAAAAATCCACCAGGTTAATTAAGTACGACCTGCCCTTGATGAATCAAAACTGGGATGGGCTAGTGTTTGGAGGTTTCCTATTTCCTGACTGATTAATTCCATGATGAGTCTTTCCATGGCCTTGCATATAAGGCTTGTCAGACTTATGAATCTATAATTGCCTGGGTTTGTTGCAGGACCTCCCTTTGCAGGGGAATGACTGTAGTTGTTTTCCATTCACTTGGTACAACACTTGTGTGTAGACAGAGATTGAACAGTGTTGTTAGGGCTGTGGCTAAATATTGCTTCATGTTATTTAAGATGCATCCAGAGATATAATCAGGACCCATTAATGCAGTATTTTTAGCTTTTGATAACATTTTTAGGATTTGGTCTTGTGGGATACCTGGAAGTGAGCCAGTTTCAGATACATTTTGAGGGACAGACAGAGGGGACAGATGGGTAAAATTAGAGCAAAATTTATTAGCCAGTAGGTTATCTATATTTTCCGTCTCAGTGTAGGTAACATTGTTCATAATCAGCTCAGCACACTGCTGTGTTGTGCTTTTGAGATTATGAAAATAACTAAGAAATGCCTTGTGAATGTCTTTGGCTTAGGTTGGTATTTTAGCCTCAAACTTGGCTTTGGTGGATTTTATTAAGCTCCTGAGTTGTTTGTTTATTTTGATGAAAAGGGCTCTAACATTCTGGGAAATAACTAACTAGTCTTAAAATGGCTCACAGGGGCAGTTAGCCTTGTACTAAAGAATGAACCTATTACTATTCTTACTTTTGGTCAAAATTCTTTTCCTTTTATTATCAAGTTTGTTAATATTATGGTTGCACCTTGTGAATTTGTTTCTCAGGTTTGCTCGGCACTTATTCCTATGAGGTACAGCTGCATCAGTGTAGCTGTTTACATGCTGGTATAGTGTGGTGGTGTGCATTTCTGTGTATTCAGCGAAGTTCACTAGTTTTGGTGGGGATTTGAAGCTTGCCAATGTATCACTTAGGAGTAAGTAGTTTGACTTAAAGAAATTTCTAAAGGTAACTTCTGGTTTCAGTTTAATTTTGAATGAAACTGCTTTATGGTAAGACCTAACAAATGATGAAAATACACAAGGGATGGTGCAGAATGATCCCATATTAGAAAGGCCAAAATCCAAGATGTTATTGTGCTTAAGTGGTACTCTGACCAATTGTTCCAGGGCATTTGTATTGGCAAATTCCAGGAATCTCTGTGTTTGTGCACCAGTGGTGGTGTAGGTTTCCCAGTCTATAATTGGATAGTTTAAATCCCCTAGGAAAATGGTATTGGCTTATTACTGAGTGATTCTTGTTCCTGTAGTTAGGCATTGTCGCTTTCTTTCATCACAGCGGGAGTTCTATAGCTCTCTAATATATGGTATGGGACCTTTCTGATGGCTATTTGCACATGACAAAGCTCTACTGCATCATAATGCTTTATCAGCCTTGATGTGAATATCTTCTGAATTGAGACTGTTAAACCTCCACCTTTTTCCCCTCCTGCACAGTATCTGGTCTAAATGTGTAGAAGACATTATAGCCCTGCACAGCAGGAGTGCTCTCGGCTATTTCAAACCATGTCTTAGTAACTACACAGATGGCAATGTCTTCCAGGTTGGGAAGGGCTTGTAGGGAGTGGATTTTCATAGATTTATAGATTCATAGATTAGTACTAAGCTAACTGCTCTTGCGAGCCTAAAGCCAAGCATCAAATCCTCCCTTGTGAGAAAACCCCCCACCTTGTTTGTGTTAAAAAAAACACCTTAACCATTAGGCCACCCTCCCAACAGGCTCCTCACATTGATTGCTACACCTCAATATTTTAATTTGCTTGTTTCATTTAGTTTGTAGGTTTATCAGGTTGTCATTGTCTGAAAAAGGCACTATGGAGGTGTTCAATATCTTTGCCAATAAACAAATCCCTAGAGGGGACAGATGTAAGCCATTCCAAGTGAAGCAGTGGGGTCCATCAATCATATCCTCCCAGGCTAAGAAATATTAGACTCCCTTTGAATAACACCAAAAACTAAGCCAGTTATTGAAGTCAATTATTTTTTGCTGATATAGCAGCATCATACTTGGAGAAGGTAGAATGCTGTTCAGTGCTAAGCTCATACCTGCCTTGGACATGTCGTGTCTCTCATCATACAATCCACGGAGGCTCCCCTCAAGTCATTGACACTGGCATGAGTTATGACAGTCACACTGGTACTTGCTATTCAAGGACTTAAATGCATGCATGATCTGAAAGATCCTGGCACCAGAAAAGCAACTAACCATCACTCTTTCCTTGCCCAGCCTGGTAAGAGGCACTTCTGTATGTCTTACAGTGGCGTCACTTATGACAAGAATATTTGGCTGGGTTGATACCTGTCTGCCTGATGGGCTCAGCAACTGTGACTTTGGGATTCCTTGCGCTATGTGAGGAAGTAGGCTAAATATGCTGAGCATGCTTTGTGCCTGTGTTGTGTTTTGGAGGTCTTTGAAGTTTAGGCAAGTTAATCTTTAGAACCTCAACATATGATGGATTATGTGTATTGTGTGGGCCTTGGAGAGGTGTGATGTGTTGTGTACTGATGACAATTTTGGTGTTTGAGTTTACTGTGTGTGAGGTTTTTGCCTCCAAGGATATTACATATGTACATCTCGCACATACTGTGTTATGCTGTTTGAGTAGTAGATGACCATCAGACAGCATGAAACAGTTCTTACACTGTCTCAAGATACCCATCTCAATCATGCTGACTAGAAAAGTTGTGGGGAAGAGCTGGTCTGTTATAGGGACAGGAATGACTCTCTGGAGTTTGATTTTAGAATATTGTTTGGGTAGACTTGCTACTGAGTTTTTATATTTCAATACAAAACAACTAGACTGGAAACTTTCTTCTGCTACCAGCAAGAACCAGTAAACTAATTATAGTAAAAACAAACAAAAGAACACTAATTTTACACTAAAATCAGTGCAAGCAGTATCAGTACACTTAATATTAAGCAATTTTATCAAAGGTCTTTTGGCGATAATGAAGAACATTATACTGCACCTTAAGTGCAAATCCAGAATGCTGAGTGAGATAATTACACAAAGTCCAGTGTTCTCCATTATCACCTGAAACTGTTACTGTCACTAAATATGATAAAAGCAAAAAGCTTTTCATTATTGCTGAGCAGATCTCGTGGCTGTTTGTGACATTAATCAGAAATATTCTTAACACTGAATGGGTAACATGCCCTTCAAATGTGAAACAATCAGGAACATGGACTTTTTAAGACTCAAAATGAGGAACATTCCCCATAATGTGGTATACTTGAGAGGTATGAGTAACAATAATGAATTTTCTATCCATTATTTTTAGCTTTGCCCATGTGTATTGAGCAAAGAATTTGAGAGCTCTGGCTAAGATGATACGTAGCAGCTCCTAGATGGTACATAACTGGCGTAATGTCCTGAGAGCTACCTCAAAATGCTGGCGCCATCAAGTGTTCTCCATTATCGTCATTTTTTTAACCTTTTATCATACTAAGTGGTTAGGCTTATAAGGGCCAATAGCCTAATATAATCCTATGAACCTACGAAACTATGGTGGGTACTTTAAGGGGAGAAAGCAAAATGATACTTATGTGCTTATTGTCAATAGCCAATAAATAGGGAGTGGGGGGAAATTATGTTGTCAAATTACCATAAGGGGTGGGCAACAACAGATACACCAGGTTTAAGAAAACAACTACAACAAAGTGTGTGGGAGGACACATGAAAACACTTATCTGTCTAGCTCTGACTTGTATAACTATCACAATGCAACTGTAATTTAACAAAAATCACAGCAAACAGCAACTTTGGAATTCACAGACCCTTAGCTCTAAGAGGATTGGTCTGGGACTGCCCAGGGCAAAGACAAGCCCTGAACTAGCCTGACATACACTTGGTACACAAGAATGAAACTAGGGCTTAATAGCAAATGTTAGACCACTTAAACAGAAAAAATGATTTGCAACTATGTACCAGAATCAATAATATAGGCTTAAATATTTTATCTAAAGCAGATACAAACTGTTATAATTAAAATAAAATTAAAATTAAATTAAAACCAGATCAGGAAATTAAAAAAACTTATCTGTCTTTCTTTGTCTTGTAGAACTAAAAATAAAAACAAACAACCCGGTCTTGGATAAAATTAAAACTAAAACTCTATTATTTGCGAATTGAAAAGGAAAGCTAATGCATTGTAATTGATGCTTGGGATGAAAAATATTTTTTTAGGTAGAAGTTCAATTTAACATAATGTTTTTTATATATGGAAATTGTTTTCAACATTTTTTTATACTTCTTTAACATTCCAGATTGTGATTGTATTTGATTGGATGGCTCAGGGGGTGTTTGTTTTGGTGGGTTTATTTAATGTGATCTGTATATTGTTTTAATTGTTCTGAAGAAGTCTTGACATTCTGCAAGACGAAAGCGCTTAATCTGTTTTATTAAAATCGTTGTCCGTGTCCTGACATCTTGGGTTTGATTTTTGTTTTTGTCTTGTAGAACAATTAGAATGCCAGTAAAACAACTATTGGTATGCACTATAAAATGTGCAAAATTCATTTACGTTCTTTCCATACCTCTCAAATGCTTAGAGCAAGAAATTTGGATGAAGTCTAAAATAATGGGGGAATAAAGGCCTAACAGAACCAAGATGCTATCCTCCAAAAAAGGAAGCCAATCTGGTGGCCCCCTGCTATAAACAAACTCTACAACAGAAGAAAAAAAACTGCTGCAAAAAAGAGTAAAATCCCATGATTGGAGGAACTCCGTGGTCAGCGTCAGTAAGAAGCTGAGATCCCTCATAAAATCCTCCAAAGCTAGTTATGAAAACAAAATCGCCACTGATTCTAAAGACAACCACAAAGCATTCTATAGCTATGTCAAGAATCTCAATGGCAACACTCAGATCTGCTCTGGGTTACAGCACAATGGCACTAAATATACAGAACCAACTGATATTGCCAACATCCTGGCAGATAGGTTCAGTGCTAGCTTTACCCCTCTCTCATCCCCTAAAGGGCCCATCTCTATACTGGAAGAATGCAAAGTACCTGTAATCATGGCTGCACAGGTAAAAAACACACTCTCCAAAGCCAAGAACACAGCATCCATGGGACCTGACAACATCCCAGGCTGCGTTCTACATGAACTACAGAATGAATTGGCACCCCACCTAAGTACCATGTTCAATCATAGCCTCACCTCAGGCTTTGTGCCCACTAAATAGCGCACAGCAATGGTTATCCCACTCCACAAAGGGGGAGCCACCACGGACCCTGGGAACTTCCGCCCCATTAGCCTGACGAGCCTGGTCTGCAAGGCTATGGAACGTATCATCATGGAACTTATAAACAATGACATTGGTAATCTCCAAACTCTGGACCCTACCCAGTTCGGGTTTGTAAAAGGCAGATCATGTCTCCTAAACGTGATAGACTTCTTTGAAGTGGTCACCAAAGCTGTAGATGAGGGTAAGGTGGTACACACAGCCTATCTAGATCTCGCCAAGGCTTTTGACACCATCCCTCACTCTAGAATTATAGACAAACTCACTAAACTAGGTATAAATCCCTATGTCACAAGATGGGTTGTCAACTGGTTCACTGACCGAACCCACACTGTGAAAGTAGCAGACTCTAAATACAACTTCAGACCAGTGACAAGTGGAGTACCACAGGGTTCAGTCCTAGGTCCTCTCCTGTTTGGTATCTACTTCTGTGAAGTACAGGCTAACACAGAAGGTCTTTGGCTAACAAAATTTGCAGATGACTGCAAACTAGGAGCCATAATCAAATCTCCTAATGATGTGGACATCCTACAAAAGGGCCTCACTGAGACAGATGCCTGGTGTCAAAGCCATGGCCTCAAGCTCAATGCCAAAAAGTACATTGTCATCCCTTTTGGTAAAAACTCTGCACCTATGAACTACCACAAAGGCGGTAGTCTACTTAACACCGAAAGTGTGATAAGAGACCTTGGGACACAGGTGGACAGTAGTCTCTCCATTGATAATCACATTGCCACAGTAGTCAGGAAATCCTTCTACATGGCATACCTTATCACAAAAGGTTTCTCATCCAGGAAAAAAGAGGTCATTGTTCCCCTCTACTCATTACTCATTGGACCCATTATAGAGTACAACGTCCCTTTTGGTATGTACCTCACAAGACATCTACAACAACTGGAAAGGCCACAGAAATACCTCACAAAGAGGATTACCAGCCTCAAACAGATGCCCTACTCAGACCGTCTCAAACAACTCCAGCTTTACTCTATCGCATATCGCCTCATCAGAGGCGATCTCGGCCTAACATACAAAGCTATGTCAAACCCGGAGCTGTTGGACATGCTCCACATAAAGAAATCCCAATCCCTCTGAGCTACATGCTCTAGGGACCTAAACCTTGTCACCACAATAAACAGAACATGCTGGAGGGATAAATTCCTGTCTCAGAGACTTCCCATACTCTGGAACAAGCTACCTATCTATATCAAACAAAGCTTCTCATTAGCAATCTTCAAGAAAAATCTTGATGATTGGATGGAGGATAAGAAATTCACCCTGGGGATCACTTCTGTGAATCTGCTTGACAGGGGCAGAGGAAAATAATTTTCTTGGGTGGAAAAAGCTAGGGTACCGTTTGGCTAGGCTTATATTGGCCCTAGGGCCAATAACCTAGTACCTACCTATGAACCTATAAAAATAGGGACAGATTTTAAATATTGCTATTTTAAACTTAGAAAATTCTGGAATAACAGATTTTGTGTTAGCATAAATTTCCTGAAGGATATTAATTCTGAAACTTAAATGCCTATCATCATTTTGTGACTTCAATCCTCACTGATTTGCAAGAAAGCCACAAATTTTATGAGGAACAGACCAAAAATATGAGATAAAAATCTAAACATTCTGCTAAAATTTGGAGAGCTGAGAGGTATGGTTCTCACATTTGAAATGTAATCACAGTTTTCCATATCCTGAATAGAAGAACTACTGAAACCACAATTGGTTTAACATCTCTCAAGCTAGAAACTTCTTGGTTCAACATGTCTATTCTTCGGGCACCATTTTCTTTATAGTTGCATAATAAGTTGTTTAAGAAATGGAATTTTTGGATTCAAAAGTTTGAGCTATATATCCCTGTGAATGGACTTGTAGAAAAGCTACAGAAAGCCCACTATGCAATGCTTTAACATATTACAGAAAAATTAGCAGTAAAGGTTTGTGACATTATTAACCTTAAAGAGCAGGAAAAAAGTCAAGCTAGCAGTCATTAGAAATACATGGCAGGCATATTGTGAGTCAAATAAAAGTCTTCCTTACATAAAGCAGTTATTTTAAATAGGAATCAAGGAAATTATAAATACATATATACCTGTTCTCAAGAACAGAGCAAAATGCTTGAGTATGGTGACATTTGTCTCAAATGCTATTACGGGCAGGAGGACTGACCAGCATTACTAGCAACTTAGTTGGAGGCAGCTTGCTCAATCTTATCTAACATTTGATAAAAAAACTGGATACATGTAGGGCAAATGAACTAATATTTAACTTAAAGGGATTCATCAGTAACTAAAAGTATGCAGATTAAAGTATATGAATGATTCAATGAATAAAAGTTAACCAACAGCTTATAAACAATTAGAAATAAGATGACATCACAAAGAATCTAAAATAACATCCAAGAATCAAACACATAGTTAAAAGCTGAAGTGCATGTATGAGATGTGATTAAAAGCACGAGGAAAGACTGTGTACATCTCTCAATTGGACATATAGGCTTGCAGAGGTATAACTCTTTTTGTGAAACTAGGTAAATGAGAAAGCAAAAGCAAATTTAAAGATTTGCAGTCAGTTCAACCTAATGAAAGATTAATAGCTAAAATGTTTATGGGTACTGTGGGAATACATAAATGCAGCATAACTAGCAAGAATGATATCAGCTAATCTGAAACACTTTAGATGCAGGGCAGAAATGTTGCTCCTAAGTTATATACTGAAGCAGAAAGTAATATTTTTCTATGTATGTGTTTAATGTATCAGATCTGTTTGGGTCTGTGTGTAATTCATCTGTTTTATTGACCTCATAAACTGAAATTATTGGGACAGAGTTTGCCATTTTGTGAAAACAAACATAGAAAATGCAAGATTATGTTTCATTATTAAGTGTTGTTCTCCAACTCAGAGCCTGGATGTGCCTTTAAAGAGTTTTTACCTCTTATTAATGTAGGGTTAAATCCCTGTTTCTCAAAAAGTTATCTAACCCTTTCTTAAAAGCAGGCAACAATTTTATTGCTATGATATTTAGTGGTAAGGTATTCCTCTACAGACTTGCTCTACAGTAAGAATTGGGGATTTTAGTGTTTTCATATCCATATACATCATGTTATCATTCCTTGTTGCTTTAGAATGCCTGTTATGTTGGATTCCAGTAGTAGTCCCTTAGGTATCATTGCTTAAGCTTTTAAAAATAACATTAAGATCCCCAACCAAGGTGTAGTTAATCAAAAAACAGTAATATTCCCTTCAATGTGTTCTGTTAACTCAATGTCTTTTACTTTTTGTCTGCTAATGCTTTTCTGCATCTTTCTGATCTTATTTGAGAATTATTATAACTACATATTAATGCACCATATTCAATTAATGGTCTAATTACTAATTTATAAATTAGAAATAATATTTTTACATCACTACCAGAGATTTGATGGTGGATACTTTTGATATAATAATAACACTTTCTAATCACATCCATTACATTTGGACCAAAGCACGAATTATCAGTTTTGATGACTAAATCTCGGCTTCCTCTAATATTGAGTTTTATAGCATCTGGATATCCAGGATTAGTGAGTATATAACTCTTGTTTTTTAACATTACATTCCATAGTACAAAGAACAAGCTTCTAACTATGATTCCAACCCATCCATGTAACATTGAGTAGTGCGCTGATCATCAGCATTTGTAACTATAGAACCTATTTTGGAATAATCTGCACACTTGATTACCCAGGTCTTACAGGAGAAAGGAAAACTGGACATAAAACTAGAAAATATATAGGACTCAGAAGAAATCCTTGTGGACCCCTGGATATATCCTCTTAATGCCAGAAATTATCATACCAACTCTAACTCAGTACTTTCTATTACTTAGCCAGTTTCTTACCCATTTTACTTTCTTTTCTACCTTTAGTCTCAATATTTTATTATACCAGACACAGTCAGAAGTTTTTGCTAAATCTAGCTAGATTATTTCCTCTGGAAGCCCAATATATCCAGTGCTTTTCACTCCATCTGGTAGAATGCAAGTAAGTTTGTTTGACAAGCGCAACCCACTGTAATCAATGCTGATACATATTGTGAGTAGAGTTTAATGTAACCAAAGTTGTCAGTTATGACCCTTCCAAATCATTTGCCTCAAATGCATATCAAACTTACAGGTCCATAGTCCTCTCCCTCTTAAGACAATGATCACTAAGGCATCCTTACAAATCTCCAGAACAATACTTGAGTGCAGAGACTTTGAAATAGAGCAAACAGGGAGTTATATATTTTAAAATGCTCAGCAAAATGAACCCATTATTGCCATTTTTACTAATTAATGGATATCTATTGGCACTTAAACAGTTTTATCTACCATATTTCCATCCTAGAGAAAGGAATATTTGTACATTTTTTCTAGACCTGCACCTGAATTTTAGGATCAAGAACAGAGCTGTCATTAATAATAATAATACTGTAAGACCTGACTCTTGTTTTTTGTATAATGTTTCAAGTGCTTAAAAAGCTTTCTTATTGTCAGTGGTGTGTAGCCAATTTATTCTCATAATTACTAGTATCTTTTATGAGCCTTTTAAATATAATTCTAGCCTTATATCTTCCTTTATTAGTCATGCTAGGTTTCTTCTTAAGTATCTTCCAATAATAGTGCTTTTTTCTTACATTGTCTAAAGCCTTAGTTCACCATGTTTGTCTGTAAAGTCATTAATAAAATTATACTCCTTCCCAACTAGTATCTGTATTTTCTAAGCTCATTGTTTCTTTCAAATTCCTTTATTTCAGTATCTTAATTATTTGAGTAAATTTGCTATGTAAAATGTCTTTTTAAATCCTTGTTTTTCCTGCTTGCCCTTAGGTCAACTGCTCACGAGATTCCAAGTAACACTGTGAAGTGATCAGAAGCAAATAATTCTGGTTCATTTGTACATTCCTTAGTAACTCTGACATATTTCACCCAGACCATATCAGGTACTTTACCCAAATCTATTTTTTCTTTCACAACCTGAGTATACCTGTATTCTTTACTTATCCTAATAAGATCTCCTAAAGCACTAACAGATTTTGTTGAAACATTTCATCTGAAGTTAGGGGCATTCAGGTCACTTGCAGCTAAATTAGAATCATTCAGTAGTGCTAGTGGAAAATTCTGCTGATTATCCTAATATTTTTGATTGCACAGCTTGTGAGAAACTGGTACATGGTTAAAAGAATTCATAGCGATCAGATGCAGAGCAACTCAAACATTGTGTATAATGCAAAAGAGCAATGCTGTATATTCTAATAGCTTGGACAGACAAGCTATGTGAATGTTTGTGAAGCAATGCATCATTGAAGGGATCCAGTTTGGCATGGATGTCATTCACTGGTGATAGTAGAGTTATTGTGGGAATGGTGCAGTTGCAACAGTGGATGCTGTCCTTTGTATGCCTACATCCAGAGGCTGTGTGTGTGAATACATTTTTCTGCAGTGAGTATCTTATTTTCAATCATTTGGAAATCATGAAATGCACTGTGAAAGTTTATTTGCAAACCTACTCTGTACCTAGACTAATCTAGGCATACAGTGGCACACATAGATACTCCAGGTAAAGTCAACACATTTTTAAGGTGGGGAAGGGCCAGGTAGTAGTTTGAACTGCATACTACCCCTGGACATTTACGAATACTAAGCATGATTAGCATGAAAAGCATACAGCATGACAGGGCTGCCCATTGAGTTATGATTATGATTTTAATGTTTATTTTCCAGTTAAAGTAACCTTTACTTACTTTTCTAGGATCAGGACTGCTGTGTAAACCACAGTTGTGCTGAAAACTTAACCAGACATGCCTTTGGTTAAATGAATAGTCCAGCACTCATTAACGTTATAGGGAGCAAGGGCTGAAAGGGCAAGGAAGACTAAATAAATTTATACTGGGATACTGGAGACTGCTATGAAAATATACGGATCGCAACAGTACTGAATAGAGTTCCATAGCTTTTTTTTCTTTAATTGGCCTTTTAAATACTCTTTTTCATAAGTAATCAGCTTGTTATTTATTGGTTGTAAATATTTAGCTTGAAGATACAACATTAAATAAAAAATGTGTGAAAAGTAGAAAATTTCACTTTTAGAACATGTTTGCTTACTATCTTTTTTTCTGTATAGATCAAGTGTCATTACAGTCTTGTAATTCAATGAACTGTAAATGGCAGCTACCTTTTATTTTCATTGAGTTCAAAATGAGTTCATTTGGAAATATAACCATGTTGGGAATATACTATCTTTGACACTCTTAAGGAACAAGATTTCAGTTGTGTTCATTTTTGCAACATAGAAGAATGAGTAAGAATGAATTCTTTGAGATTGTTCAAGCCTGCTGAATACAATGTTTCACAGCATGCTGTAACATGGGTCCACTTATTTTAACCACTTAATTATTTTCCACATTGATTGTGATCCTTACATAATATTGCAGCTTACCTTGGCATAAAAGTTCAACAAACAGGAGCACTAAAAATATACCAAAATGAATGCATGTCTGTATCGTTAATTAATATGGAAGATTTTATGCTTCTGTACAATAAATAAATCAATCTCTAATTAAAATGATTTTGTCATGATCATGGGTGCATTCTGGCATCTAGTGAGTTAAGTGCAGCGATGCATTTGTGTTGTTCTAATTTACTATTTATTTAGCATGCTTTTTAATAAAAAGCTTTGTATTCTTTTTATTAAACCATAAATTTGGGTGAAATAAATTTAGCGTAGCCTATCCTGACTTCACTGTAGGCAAAAAGAGCTCTCCATCCTTGACGTTAATAGGAACACTGATGCACATTTGTGACAGTGCACCCGTTAAAGTCTATGGATGCACTTCATGCTTTCACTACCATAATGTTACTGAGGCTAAAGTTTACTTTTAGGTTCAGTGGCATGATCATAGGGAAAGAGCTAATATAAAAATTGTTTCAACCAACAAAAGTAGCCTTCAAACACATTTGCCAATGCTGCAAAGGTAAGAAATTATTTATCAGCAAATCAGTTTAATGTTGATAGTCACTATAGCACTCCCTCTTGGACTTAACATGTTTTAAGCAATGCATGGACTTGATCTTGGAGCTTGTATCCAGGTTTCAAGTAAATTTGTGAATTATAAGGTGCCATAGCTATTGAAAAAAATATAAAAGTTTGTCCCCTGTGCATGTGTATGTGAATATGCACCTGTGTGTTTGGGGAGAGTCTAGGGTCTGCATATATATATATATATATATGTGTGTGTGTGCGTGTGGGAGGGGGTGTGAGAGAGAGAGAGAGACTAGTTAAACTTGAAAGGGTTTATGCAGCAAATGTAGCAATAACTAGGTTTTGCTACTAAGCTGATCCATAAACAACCAACTAGACTTAATATTTATACTAATTAATGGCAGAAAAAAAGTTTTAAAGAGCATCTACAGTAATAAGATTTAGTTTTGCTACTTAAAAGTAGCACAATGGTGAAACTGAGCAGTTGTCACTGTGTTGTCCATAAACTCTGTAGCAAGGACAGCCATAGCTAAATATGTTAATTACAAAGGAACTATGAACCATTTATATAAGTAATCATACAAAGATTAGATCTACAGACTGGGTGCAGGAAGGACCGGGAATCTTAATATCTAGTATAAGGAGGTCCATCCCGATCAACAGCAGGACTAATGCCATCTGGTATTAGGCAGCTCAGAATCTGAAACTTTCCCAGGATACTAATTTCTCTCTTTTCACCCATAATGCTTTGTTGCAGTGTGAATCTGTCATATTGAAGAAAGAGCACCAAGCTACTACATTTGTAGAATGTAATTTACACACTGTTTCATGTGGGTCTTGTGTAGCCACAAACAGGACCCTTCTACTACATAGCTTTGTTTCTTAAATCCCACAGCTACAATATGCCACAATCCACAGTGACTGCCTACACGGCTCACTCCCTAAATATTATGAGAGCTATTCAATGCACACTGACAATTGAGTGGTCCCAGCCTACAGATCTGACATCACTTCAAGTAAAAATATTCAGGGTATAAAGAAGACATCTTAAATGGTGACTGCATACTCTAAATCTGATGAGAGGTGGTCTTTTCTAAACCCCTGTTTCTTTTGTGGTTGCTGTCATGATTGCTCTGCCCTAACATAGGGAGGCATTGTCAAGGTTAAACTGTATAAAGGTAAATGAGTACAGTTAGAGGCCTGTCCATATATCTGGAAATATGGGTAGTCTTTCTAACACTGGGCCAAGGTGCAATACCCATCCATACTGACATACTGGTAGCTGTTTAGTATATTAACAGGCAAGAAGAACTTACTTCTACCCTTTGTATCAGGAAAGACCCAGAGTGTAAGAACAGACTATGTCAACAAACCGCTTTCTGGCTGTAAATCAGATTCCTGGGAAAAACAATTCTTTAGCAGATAGGCACAGTTATTGTCTGCTGAAGTCTCATAAGTGGTCACGGTGTTTAATGGCACAGAAGCTGGTCCATAAGTAGGACTAACTCTTGCTGCATCATTATGCATTCTCAACCAACACCAGATGCTCCAACTTCAGTTCCCTGATCTTTCCTCCAAGGAACATCACAGGAATACCGTCATCTAGAATTGGCCACACAAGACTAATTTACTCTTTTCCCCAAGTTTTTCCTTATTTAGAAGTTCCATCCAGATAGCAAGTCTAAGATCATTGGTGTAGCCTCACATTTCATCAGCTTTTGGAAAAACATGTCTGTCTGTCTACATTCTTCAGGACCCTATTCATGCATCATTCAAGCAAGTCCTATCTGGAGTTCCACTCTATATGACTAATTGCATATTTTCTGCTTTTCCAATAATGGACAGAGACGCTGTCTACCTGTCTAGTGTAGAACAAATTCTAATTTCAGTCAAGAAGCTCACTAGTTCAAAACATGTACAAAAACAAGTGGATGCATTTTTTTATTTGTTTCGGCTGCAGCTAAAGGACTGGATCTTTTTATGGCTGGAGTGCTTTCATCATTAAATTATCGGTTTCAAATGTTTAACACAAAGCTCACTTATTCCAGCATTAAAATACACTTGGCTGCTATGTCTAGTTTTCATCAAAGCACACACTCTTTGCCTTAACATCTTTAAAAGTTTATAAGGTCCTTCAGAAGAGACCTTCTGTCGTGAGTCCTGTTCCTCCATGGGATATATACTTTCTGCTAAAAGAAGATCACACTTATTTTGAATCTGTTTCAACTGCAGAACTGAAATTTCTGTCTTGGAATGGTCTTTCTTGTAAACATTACTTCAGTTAAAAGAATTTCTCAGCTGTATGTCTTATCTGTACATCTTCATTCCAGAAGAAACCAAAAAACAAACCAAGAAAACAAGCATCAGTCATTCATTTGACATGCCTAAGTTTTTTCTCAGCTACAGACGAGAAGAATTTTATTGCATTGTAAGGATGTCTATAGACAATTTCGCTCTGCTATGGCTGTTAACTGTTTATGTGTTTTTCCCACCCACTTAGTTTTTGTTGTGCTTTTAAACGTAGTATTCTACTATAAATTTAGCTTTAAAATCTCCTCCCAGTCTTATCTTATCTACTCATTCTGCTGGACACTGTAATATCAAACTGTCCTCCCATTAGACTCTTAAAGCTTGAGTTAGCCTCTGTATCATATCATTCACATTCATTTACTGCACCCTACAATATTCAGAATATTAATATTTTTTCAGTCTTACTTTTTAAATGTGTAATTTGTAAAGCCTGAAATAGAATCTGTCAAACGTGCTATAGCTCCAAACAGGCTTTGTGCCAGATGAATGGAGGACAACAACAGTCACCCTCCTGCATAAAGGTGGGACATCAACAGACTTAGATAATTATAGACCCATAATTCTGACAAGACTCATTTGTAAGGCCATGGACAGGATCATTATGAAATAATAAATAAGGACATAGGTAACATGCAAGCTCTTGAGCCAAGCCAGTTTGGTTTCATCAAGGACAGATCCTGCTTGCTTAACGTGGTCAACTTCTTTGAAAATGTTAGGGAAGCAATGGATGTGGAAAAAAAACAGTACCTACTCCATATCTAGACCATCCCACACTATAGTTTTATTGATAAACTCTCCCACCTAAATGCTAATCCCTGTGTAACTTAATGGATAGCAACCTAGCTCACAAATAGGACCTAGAAGGTTAGGGTAAGAGGTTCTACCTCCTCCAAAAGGCCTGTCACTAGTGGTGTATCCCAGGGTTCAGTGCTTGGATCTCTGGTTTTTGGCATATACTTCTCAGAGGTTAAAGCTAATGTAAAGGGTTTTTGGCTGACCAAGTTTGCAGATGACGGTAAACTTGGTGCCATCATAAACTCTCCAGAGGACACCAGAATCCTCCAAGAGGGCCTTTCCCAAAGAAATAGCTGGTGTTATAACCATGAACTAAAGCTAAATACCAATTTATTTTTATTTATTTATTTATTTAGTTATAATAATCTCATTTGGCTAGCATGACATCTGCTGTAACTGTCACATTGACAACAATTACAATTTCATACAAAAAAGCATCCACAAATGTCATCCAATTTAGTTTTCTGTAAGGAGGAAGACTCCTCCAAGCACATATGCACTCCATGTACTCACAAAAACAGATATTCCAACAGCTACTCACCTGTACCAGCTCTGACTATATCAATAACTGTACCAGTAATCTGCATACTGAAAAGCATGGCAGTGACATGGAAGTTTTAAGTATGTTTTATTCTCATCTGCCTTGCTCATGTTTTTTACAGTATACATATAGAGAGTACTTTAATATGGTGTTACTATTCCTGTGGCCTTTTGTTCTTGAGTGCAAACATACCGATAGCTTTCATTTGTCAGGTAAAAAAAAATGTCACACAGCATACCACAGTGGATGGGGTATGGATCAAATACAAATCTACATCACCTTTCATCTGCTTGGTATTTTGCAGAAAATACCGGACCAGAGAGTCAAGTAACAAGCTCCACACAACATTGAGTGATTTCCTTAAATTATGATTTTACAGGCTTTTTTTTTTGGGGGGGGGGGGGCTGTAGCTTTAAGGAATTTTTTTTTCTTTTGCATGCAGCCAAGGTGCAGGCTATGGCCAGTGAGATAATAAGAGTAAGACACATGCAGGTCACAAGACTATGGAAAAAAATCATGCACTCGCAATTCAGTACAACAGCTATGTTCAATAAGCTCTTAATATTTTTTTTACATTATTGAATTTTACTTTGCAAGTTGTTTTTAAATGTCTTACACTGGAAGACAGCTGCCAATAAAATGAAGTGAATGCCTATGTAGTCCCAGTGAAAGAACAGCTAGTTACTACAATATGAAGATAAGATGATCAATTTCAACAATTGGCTTAAGTATTGGTGTCATTCAAAGGGGATCCAATGCCTGTCAGCCTGGGATGACATGCTCGACAGGCCACGATGCTTCGCTAGGGACGGCTTGCACCTGTCACCCCTGGGCTTTCGGATATTGGCAAAGGCTCTTGCTACCCCCATAGTGCCTTTTTTAGGCAAGGCTCAAAAGACAAACCCACCTCCATAGGTATCACAAGGGATAAGAAACTATGAGTAATGCTACTCAACGCCAGAAGTCTAAACCTCAAGATGCATGCACTCGAAACTCTCCTTAGCATGGAGAACATCGATATCTGTGCAGTAACAGAAACCTGGTTCAAGGCTCCCGAGAGCACCCCAGCACTACCAGGTTATACCTCATACCATGCTTTTTGGCCCCAAAACTTGGACCAAACCAGAAAAGGAGGGGGAGTATCAATATTCGTCAAAGATACCCACACCTCCAGGTTGGTGGCACAGCACAAAACATCAGAGACTATCCATGTGCAACTAACAGTGGGTAAAACTGCCTTACAGTTTATAGCCTGCTATAGACCACCCTCCCAAACCCAGGAACCCCACTCGGCCTTCCTGAGAACACTGGAAAATATGAAGGTCTCTCCAAACACCATTATATTGGGTGACTTCAACTACCCAAACATAGACTGGGAGCATTACTCTAGCTCCAACACCCTAGCTCAAAGGTTCCTAGAATTTATAAACTCAAATGCTATGGAACAACTTGTTACCACTCCCACAAGAGGGGAAAACATACTGGACCTGATCATCACCAACATGGGGACTCTATGCTCCAGACCAGAAGTGTATCCCTCACTGGTAAGATCAGACCATAAACTAATCTCACTGGATATTCACATCCCGACTCCACCCCCTGCCCAGAAAACCACAGTGAAAAACTTCTCTAAAGCAAATTTCACACTCCTCAAAACCGAGGTGGAATCCTTCAAAGCCCCCGGGCCTGTGGAAAATACGGCCCAGACTGCAGAATCCTTTATAAACGCATTCTATGAACACCTTCAGGAATACATGGATCATGCAATCCCAAATAAAACCAAGACCCAATCCTCCAAAGGCAGATGTCCTGTCTGGTGGACCCCAGCCATAAACAAACTATACAATAGAAGGAGGAAGCTACTACATGATAGAGCAAAATCCCAAAAAGGGAAGGCATCTCTGATCAGTGTTAGCAAAAAACTACGGGCACTCATAAAATCATCTAAGGCCAGCTTCGAGAGAAAAATTGCACAGGACACTAAGGATAATCACAAGGCTTTCTTTAGTTATGTTAGGAACCTGGGTGGGAATTCCCAGATATGCTCAGAATTAGTCCAAAATGACAAAAAATACACCGAACCCACAGACATTGCCAACATCCTAGCTGACAGGTTCAGAGCAAACTTCTCCCCCCCCCCCCCCCAAAAAGGCAAATATCTATCCCAGCAGAGTGCTGCCCCCCTGACATCTCAGATGCTCAGGTAAGAGCCGCCCTCTCCAAACCAAAAAACACAGCATCAATGGAATCAGACGGTGTCGCGGGCTGCGTCCTACATGAACTCCAAGAAGAGCTAAACCCAAACATAAAACTACTGTTCAATCTCAGCCTTACCACAGGATATGTACCCAAACAGTGGTGTACAGCAACAGTGGTCCCTCTCCACAAAGGTGGTGCCTCAACTGATCCTGGAAACTATCGCCCCATAAGCCTGACTAGTTTGGTCTGCAAAGCTATGGAACGGATCATCATGGACCTCATAAAAAAAGATATTGGGGACCTACAGACACTGGATCCTACCCAGTTCGGCTTTGTTAAGGGCAGATCCTGCCTCTTAAACCTGGTCAATTTCTTTGAAACAGTCACCAAGGCCATTGACGAGGGGAAGGTGGTCCACACAGCCTACCTAGACCTCGCAAAAGCCTTCGATACAATACCCCACTCAGGTATATAGATAAGCTCACCAGCTTAAATATAAACCCCTATGTCACTAGATGTGTTGCAAACTGGCTCAAGGACAGAACCCACATGGTTAGAATTGCTGGAGCCATGTCAGACTCCAAACCAGTTACAAGTGGCGTCCCACAAGGCTCAGTCTTGGGACCTCTCCTGTTTGGTATATATTTCTCGGAGGTACATGGCAACACGGAAGGACTGTGGCTGACCAAGTTCACAGATGACTGCAAACTGGGCGCTATAATCGAATCTCCAGCCAACACAAGCATCCTCCAAAAGGGCCTCATAGAAACAGACAACTGGTGCCAGAGCCATGGCCTCAAACTAAACGCCAAAAAGTGTATAGTCATCCCCTTTGGCAAAAACAAAGTGCCCACAAATTACCACATAGGTGGTAATCCATTAAGTACAGAAGAAGTAATTAGGGACCTGGGGACCCAAGTTGATAGCAATCTCTCATTTGACAACCACGTGGCCAAAGTGGTTCGAAAAACATTTTATATAGCCCACCTAATCATGAAGGGATTCACATCTAGATCAGGGAGGTCATCGTGCCTCTTTACTCATCCCTCATCAGGCCCATAATTGAGTACAATGCCCCTTTTGGGATGTACCTTACCAGACACCTGCAGCAACTGGAAAGACCCCAAAAGTACCTCACCAAGAGGATCATAGGGCTCAAACAGATGCCATATGCTGCCCGGTTAAAGAAACTCCAGCTCTACTCAGTGGCATACTGCCTGCTCAGAGGTGATCTGTGCCTGACGTATAAAGCCATGTCCAACCCAGAATTAATGGACATGCTGCACCTCAGAAAATCCAAATCCCATCGAGCTACGTGCTCGAGAGACTTGAACCTCAGCACTGAAATAAATAGGACATGCTGGAGGGACAGATTCATAACCCAGAGGCTCCCTTCACTCTGGAATAAAATCCCAGTCCAGGTTAGGCAGAGTCCCTCATTGACTCTCTTCAAGAGGAATCTTGATGAGTGGATGGGGGATCATAGGTTTACCCAGGTATCACTTCTGTGTCACTGTTAGACAGAGGCACAGTATACTAACCTCAAAAAAGGGCATAGCAAAATTAATTCTTAATTAATTAAACTATTTTACTTTCCATAATACCCTCCCTTATACTATCTTACCTTCCTCACATACCTGTAGCTATTACTTCCTAATAAAGACCATACCCTCCCATAATTTATATTGTAGTTATATCCTAACTCTATCTCTGTAAGGTTCCATAACTCTTCTTTGCAGTATGTCTTCCAAAACTAACAGTACTCTATCTAAGACTCCTATAACTAAAAACAACCTAGCCAAGCTAATCCTCTTACTCATACCTTCTCTAGTTCTCACACTGTCTTATCTCCTTACGTCTTATGAAAAGGCAAATAATTACCACATCAATTACTCTCTCAAACAAACAGCCTTTGATTTTACTACCCAAAAATTAACTCATTTAAACATCACATCCACCTTTAACTACCTCCTAGCCAAATACCATCGACTTTCACATATTAAATTTAATAATCCTATGCTAAGGAGACTAAAATACCTAACCAGCTTTTCCTGTAAACCATCGTTACAATTTAAAACTTCATCCCTAAAAGATGGTGACATACATCCTAACCCAGGACCCACTAATACCTCTACTGAAACTAGACATATTATCACAAACTCCACCCTTTCTACACTAATTCAAATGCCTTAGTTATAGGACATCTTAATATCCGAAGTATTAACAACAAGGTCACCCATCTCCACACTCTCCTTGAATATCACTCCTTTGATATTTTCTGTCTAACTGAAACTTGGTTAAAACCTTGTACTAAAGATAATGAAATAATTCCCCCAGGTTACAATATACTGAGACTGGACCGCACTACACATAAAGGTGGGGGAGTAGCACTGCTGTTTAAGATGGGATTACACATCTCCTCAGTACCCTATAACCCACTGGAAGATACTAAGACTGAACTCCTTATTTCTAAACTACAATTAAACCCAAACAAGTCAATCTATATTATCTGTATCTATCTACCTCCTGGAAATAACTCTACCATAATAGAAAATATCCTTAGTTGGGTGTCTTCTACTTACCCACAAGAAACTATCATATTAGGAGATCTTAACCATGACTGGTCCTCAGTCAATACTAACAACCCTTCCTCGCACATTAATCTTTATGGCTTTACTCAGACAATAAACACCACTACTAGAATCAATAAACCTAACAACAAAGAAAGTATATTAGATTGGATTCTTATTAACAAACAACAACAAACTTATCTAGTAGGTACCTTACCTGATGATGTAAGTGACCATACTTTAACTTACATCATAAGACAAAAGAGTGTCACTACTAACACCCCAACCTACAGGATCTCACGAAGTAATAAACACTTTAACCTGATATTATTTAAAACTGAACTTAATGCCTGCAACTGGAACCCTCTAAAACCACTCCCACTTAAAGATGCTGTTAAATATTTTAATACCAAATTCTTAACAATCCTTGATAACTATGCACCAAAACTATCTATAAGAGTCAAATCTAAGCCTGCCCCCTGGCTAACTAAAGAAACAAGACAAAAACTATTACTAAGAAACAAATCATGGGCTAAGTGGAGAGCTAGCAAATTATCCTCTGATCAGCAAACCTTTAGACACTTAAGAAATAGTACCAAAAAAGCCATACTTACAGACAAAATGAACTACTATAGTAAACTGCAGCAAATGAATCACAACAACCCCCAAAGGTTCTGGTCAACCTTAAATAGACTACTTCACCTAGGCCAGACTACTACACCCTCCCCCTCTGGGTCTGAAAAGAATACAACTCATGAAACTGCTAATGCCTTTAATTCCTTTTTTTCTGATACCATTAACTCACTAGCCTCTCACCTTACCATTGACAATTCTAGCATCCCTAACCACACATCTTCAAATCTGCCTACTTTCCAATTACAACCCATCTCTACCACCTTTATCCAAAAACTTATCCAAAAACTTAAACCTTGTACCCCCTCTGCTGATCAGCTACCATCAGAATACCTTCAAAAAGCAGCTAATGTAGTAGCCTATCCCATATCCATCCTTATAAACAGAACCATTAGTGAAGAAAACCATCCCTGATATCTGGAAAATCTCATACATTATCCCCCTACATAAAGGAGGCAACTCAAACGAGTACTCTAATTACAGGCCTATTGCACTCTTATCACCCTTAGCAAAAATTATGGAGAAATGTATTCACTATCAGTTAATGGGTCACTTAACTAAACAACATACTAACTAACTGCCAGCACGGTTTTAGGCCATTTTATAGTACCACCACAGCTCTCCTTTCCTTTACTGATTTCATCAATAAAAACCGCAACAAGAATATTCTCTCATCAGCACTCTTTATAGACCCGTCAAAAGCCTTTGATATGGTCAACCACCCCCTGCTCATAAAAATCCTAGAATCTCTTTCTTTAGAACCCAAGGCTATTCACTGGTTCACTTCCTACCTCAGCAATAGGAAACAGGCAGTTCTCTGGGATAACAAACTCTCATCTCTTCTGCCAGTCTCACTTGGTGTCCCCAAGGCTCTATTCTTGGACCTCTTCTATTCTCCTTATTCATAAACGACCAACAAGTAGCTATACCTCAAGCTACATGCATACAATACAGATGATTCTACACTCATATGTTCTGCTAAAACCATTTCAGAATTACAAACACTAACACAAAATGTATTTAACACAGTTGTGGCATGGTTCTTAAACGCTGCCTCCTTTTGAATGCTAAAAACAAACTCTTGCTCTTTAAGCCTACTATTAGGTCCTCCCCAATAGAATTCTCTATCTTATCCAAGAATGGCACCCTTATATCCCCTGACTCTACCACCAAGCTGCTAGGTGTCACTATAGACAATAACCTTACCTTTGATAACCACATTAACAATACTGTCAAAACTGTAAATAGAAAACTGGGCTCCTTCTACAGAATTAAAATGTTCTTAACTCCTATAGCCAAAGCTACACTTGCCCACTCTCATCTTATTTCCACTCTTCTCTATGCTTCACCTATATACACTAACCTAAAGAAAAATAATCTCTCTAAACTGGCTAATATTTACAATAGTATTGCTAGGTTTGTTACTGGGAACCAATTTAGAACTCACCACTGTCTGAACCTACAGCAACTGCACTGGCTTGAACTAAAAAACATGTTGATACTCTCCCAACTCACCTTTGTCCATAGGATATTTTACCAACCTAATAACACACCTATACTTTCTAATCTATTTACCCCTTACACTAACCTAAACTCATTACGCTCTTCAAACAAACTTCTAGTAACCTTAACTAAGTCTAATAACATTGCTGGTGACTCCCTATTCTCCAATACCATCGGTAAATATTGGAATCTTCTACCTACTGCTCTAACTTCCATTCCCTCCCCTGTTCTCTTTAAACAAAAGCTGAAAAAACACCTTAAAATACACTGGTTATGCCCATGCTTCAATCCTGACTAAAATTGTGACTTCCACATTTTTTTTTCTCTCTCTCTCTTTATCACCTTCTTTCTAGTCGCTCTCTACTACCTACACTTTGAGAAGTTTCCCTAACAATCTACTTCTTTTACAAGTAGCATCTATTACAATCCATTAAAGAATTTTGAATGTAAAAGAAATTTGCTGAATGTGCTCTACTCTTGCCACAAATATTTTACTGTTACAGAACCTTTCTATTTTGTATTTCTATAACTACAACTTAATTGTTTTCTCTGCAGGGTATGTATGTAGAATTCTGTAATGTAGTCTTGAATCATGTTTAACCTGCTACTTATTTTTTCTTTTTATGTATAACGTAACTGTGTTTTGTCTCTATGTGGAGCTTTTCACCCCGGGCCTCTGCTGAAAATGGAAATATATCCAGTCAGACCAGTCCGGTAAACAAATGTAAAATAAAATAAAATAAATAAAATAATTTAAAATGGGTGGCGAAAGCCAAACACACTCTGGCTAGGCTTAGAAATGCCCTAGGGCAGATAGCCTAGTATGAACCTATGAACCTATGAACATTCCAGTTTCACCCCAGTGCACAGGTACAGTAAGATGGTTTAAGAGCCATCTCTCTCAAGTTTATATACACAGTGTAATAAATAAACTAAATATTAACAACTTCACCACGAATGTCAAAACAAATAAACTTTTATTAACTTCTGTCCAGCACTTTGGCACCCCAAGACACAAGTACTACATTTCTGGACAGAATTTAATATAGACTTACAGGTTTTGCCACTAGTGGTGAAATGTTTTTAGAATAGCTGTGAAGTGTCCTTACTTTTCTTCATAAAGTTTTTGGATTTTTAGCATAATATTTGAAGGTTGCATTTATTAAGTAATGACATGTGTGTGCGTATGTGTGTTATACATAGAGGGTCTTTCCCAAAGAAATAGCTGGTGTTATAACCATGAACTAAAGCTAAATACCAATTTATTTTTATTTATTTATTTATTTATAATAATCTCATTTGGCTAGCATGACATCTGCTGTAACTGTCACACTGACAACAATTACAATTACATACAAAAAAACATCCAAAAATGTCATCCAGTTTAGTTTTCTGTAAGGAGGAAGACTCCTCCAAGCACATATGCACTCCATGTACTCACAAAAACAGATATTCCAACAGCTACTCACCTGTACCAGCTCTGACTATTAAATAAGTGAATGCTTAAAAAAGTGAACACTGATTTATCGACCCCATGTAAGTGAAAGCTTGCAATCCCGACTTAGAACAGTGAATTTTTTCCCAGGGAAAAAAAATCTCTGTTCCAAAAAAGAAAGAAAAAAACCCCTTTAAAACATTACATAAAATGGGGGACTTCACCCCCCACACCCGATGTGGGGTGCTGTGCCCCCCACACCCCCCTACTTAAATATACCATCTCCAAGATTGCACTACAGTGACAAAAACAGCAAAATAACGAAAGCGGCCAAGCAATTTCTTTCCTAAGGTATTTTGCCGTTTCGTGCTTTCAAGTTCGATCAAGATGCATTCGAAAGAATGCATCTTCGATCATATAATAGGGAAGCTATATATCTATCTATCTACACACACACACACACACACACACATATATATATATGTATATATATATATATATATATATATATATATATATACACACACACATATATATATGTATATATATATATATATATATATATATATATATATATATATATAGAGAGAGAGAGAGAGATAGATACATAAATATACTTTTTAAACCTGGAAAATGAAAACTATTGGTATATTTGTAATAGTGGCATCATATCCAAGTACTCTGTATTTGTATATCACAAAACATGAAGGCTCACCTAGCCTTATAGTATAAGAGATAAGCTACTGCTCCCATAGGTATTAAACTAAACATTGTGATTGTTACAGTAGAACCTATTGTAAGGGCCAGCACACCCGAGGACCTACCCCAGACCTTCAACAACTTTCTCACCTGTTTTATTCTTTTTACCTCCTCTGTAGTTGAAATGTAACTCCCTTCTTCCTCCACTAGAGGGCAGCAGAACTCTAAGCATGTAAAGTTGCTTCTTACCTGCCAGTCAAACTTCTGTAACCCTGTGGTGCAGCCTTCCTCTGTCTACCCTGCAAATACCCTTACTGGAAGCAATTACCCCCCACAGTCGGAAGGATAAACCTCCAACCTTTATGTACTGTTAGTATCATAACTGAACCTCTGGAAAGGATAGGAAAGAGGGACCTTTCTCTGTGCTTATTATACGTGCACCTAAACCCTTATTTGTCTATCTTTACTATGCCTGTCCTACACTTCCTTATTTCACTTGGAAATCTAGTTACCTTTATTTAGTTATATCTGTTACCTTTCCTTCCCCTGTTACATCCTTTCTGTAAGCATACCACTCTATTGCCTTTTACTACATAACTCTAGAAAATATTCTTACCTTCCCTAAGCTTGTAGAACATAGTTGTACTGTATGACTGATTGCCTCCAGCCTCTAGCTGTAACCCGCTCCGTTAAGCCCTCTGGCTCACTCCGCTCCCTACCCTACCCCAATTCCCACCCACCCCCAGTGCCCTTAACCTTATACCTCACTTACCACACCCCCTCCCTCATCCCACAAATGACACTCAGCAAACAATTTACTAATACTTCCACACCCATCCTGTTATTCCACTACCTCCATAAACTATCTCTATAGTAACTCACCACACCCTTCTTCCTTAACCACTATCTTTGTCACCTTCCCCTTTACTCTGTTCTCTTTCATTATTCCCCTTGCTTGTTACATTCTATTCAATTTCCTAGAACCTCTTACATTAAATCTCCAAAAATGACTCTAACTGTAAAATCAAAATTTACTAAAACCCTACCCTTAAGCATAATTTCAACTATCCTGACCTATGCCTACATACTCACCTCATTTGAAAAACCATACTATAACCACTTTAACTACTCCCATAAACAGACAACAATTCACAATTCTGTCTTCCCTAAAAGTAAACTTAACATTACCTCAACTTCCAGCTACCTACTACCTAAATACCATAGACTCTCCCACATTAAATACCATACAGCTACAATAACAAGAGTGAAATATCTAACAATCATTATTAATAACCCCACATCAAGACTTTGTAAGCCTACCTTAAAAGATGGTGACATACACCCCAACCCTGGCCCTACAAATCCACCTACCCTGATAACCCAGCCCAAACTCCCCAACTCTTTGCTAATAGGACATCTAAATATCCAAAGCGTTAATAACAAAGTAACCCATCTTCATGCCCTTCTAGATACCCATAGCTTTGACATCCTCTGTCTAACAGAAACATGGTTAAAGCCAAAGACCAAAGACAATGAAATCATTCCCCAAGGATACAATATACTAAGACTAGACCGTATAAAAAGTAAGGGTGGTGGAGTTGCAGTCTTATTCAAAGAGGGACTTCAAATCTCCACCTTACCATTTGACCCACCACAAGATAGTAAAGCTGAAGTACTTATCACTAAATTTCAAATAAACCATAACAAATCTTTATATATTATCTGCATCTACCTTCCACCTGGTAATAATATTAGCACCATAGAAAACATTCTAAGCTGGGTGTCCTCTACATACCCCCAAGAAACTATTACACTTGGTGATTTTAATACTGATTGGAAAACTGTCAAAGCTGATAATCCCTCCTCCCATATCAACCTTAATGGATTCAGTCAAACTATCACAACCTCTACCAGAATCAACAAACCAAATAAAAAAGAGAGCATCCTAGACTGGATTCCTATAAATAGACAAAAACAAACTTACAAAGCAGGAACTCTACCAGATGATGTTAGCGATCATACTTTAACCTATATCCTTAGGCATAAAAATGATATCTCTAATCCCCCCATCTATAGAAACATACGTACCAATAAACACTTCAACCCAACATTATTCCAAAATGAACTAAGTGCTTGTAACTGGAACCCTCTAAAAACTCTACCACTTCAAGAAGCTGTTGACTATCTAAACTCCAATTTCCTATCTATCCTTGACAGGCAAGCACCCAAAAGGACCATTAGAATGAAAGCCAAACCAGCCCCCTGGCTTACTAATGAAATGGAACAAAAGATCTTACTTAGAAATAAAACCTGGGCAAAGTGGAGAGCTAACAAAAATATTTCTGATCAACAACTTTTTAAGCAACTGAGAAATACTACAAAAAAGGCAATACTCACAGACAAAAAGCACTACTACTGTAAAATACAGCAAAATCACCAAAATAACCCCCAGAAGTTTTGGTCTAGTGTACATAAGCTCCTTTCCCCAGGACACTCCCATACACCTATCCCGCTTCAGGCAGACCCTAACACCCCCCCACCAAACAGCCAATGCCTTCAACTCCTTCTTTACAGAAACCATACAAACACTAGCTAGCCAACTTACTCCAGACAGCTTAAACCTTGCCACGTCCATACCTAGTACTCTACCAGTATTCTCTATTCAACCAATATCTACCACTTTCATCTACAAACTCATCCAAAAACTTAAGCCTTGTACCCCTTCTGCTGACCAGTTACCTTCTGAATACCTCCAAAAAGCAGCCAAAGTAATTTCCTATCCTATATCCATCCTCATAAACAGAACCATTAAGGAAGGTTACATTCCAAACATCTGGAAAATCTCCCATATCATTCCCCTTCACAAAGGCGGCAACTCAAATGACTACTCAAACTATCGGCCAATAGCACTCTTATCACCCTTAGCAAAAATCATGGAGAATGTGTTCATCATCAACTTTTAAACCATTTAACACAAAATAACATAATAGCTAAATGCCAGCATGGTTTTAGGCCATCTCATAGTACCACAACCGCTCTGTTATCCTTTACAGATGTTATAAATAGAAATCGCAATAACAACAACCTCTCATCTGCACTCTTTATTGACCTCTCCAAAGCTTTCGACATGGTTAACCATGCACTTCTGATCAACATTCTTGAATCCTTCTCTCTTGACTCTTTAACTATTAAATGGTTCAGGTCCTATCTAACCAATAGACAACAAGCAGTTCTCTGGGCAAATAATATATCATCCCTTCTACCTGTTACACTGGGAGTCCCTCAGGGCTCCATTCTAAGCCCACTTCTTTTTTCTCTTTTTATTAACGACCTGCATGTAGCAATCCCACAGGCCACCTGTATTCAATATGCAGATGATTCAACATTAATTTGCTCAGCAACCTCACCATCTGCACTACATTCCCTGACTCAGAATGTATTTAACACAGTAGAAACATGGTTCACAAAACGTTGTCTCCTTCTTAATGCGGAAAAAACCAAGCTCCTTCTCTTTACACCCTCCAATAAGTCTACCCCAATTGATTTCTCTGTCATTTCCAGTAATAGCACAATCATACACCCTGACTCTACAACTAAACTGTTAGGAATTACTATTGATAACAACCTTACATTTGATAGTCACATAAATAACACCATTAAAAATGTCAACAGGAAAATTGGCTCCTTATATCGAATCAGAACTTTCTTAACTCAAACAGCTAAAACCAAAATTGCTCATTCCCATTTAATTTCTACTCTTCTTTATGCCTCTCCCATATACATTAACCTCAAAAAGAATAACCTTGTCAAACTACAGCATGCCTATAACAGCATCACCAGATTTGCCACTGGTAACCCCTTTCAAACTCACCACTGTCTAAATCTAAAGCAGCTGGGCTGGCTTGAACTTCAAAACCTTCTGAAAATCTCCCAACTAACCATGACCCACAAGATATTTTATCAACCTAATAGCACTCCTATACTATCCAATCTCATAATCCGTTATAAAAACTTAAACTCACTGTGCTCCTCTAACAAGCTTCTAGCTAGCATAACCAAAACTAATAACTTGGCTGGAGATTCCCTGTTTTCTAACACAGTGGGAAAAGACTGGAACCTCCTTACCAATGAACTAACAACACTTTCTTCTTTGCTTCTCTTTAAACAAAGACTTAAAACATACTTTAAAACTCACTGGTTATGTCCATGTTGTAAACCTGACTAACCTTTCCCTCTACTAATATTACTTCTACACCCTACCAATTTTTCACACATATTTGTATAATTTCTATGATGAAGAACTGAACTGGTGACCACAATGAAACAACTTGATAGATTCTATCCTGCTTATTGTTAGTACAACCTAGTACATAATAACACTATGTCACTTTTATTGTGTAAAGAATTCATCTCACCATTCTTAATGATTTCTATACTAATGTAAATAACTTTTTTGATCACTATTTTTTTTATTACTGATTCTTGTATACTTATTTGAACTACTTTCATTTACTTTGTTTCAACTATGTGTACCATCCTTGTTGCTGTATTTCAAGTAATGATCTAACTATTAATGTTGGAGCTTTTCTCCCCGGGCCTCTACTGAAAATGGAAATATATCCAGCTAGACTAGCCCGGTCAACAAATGTAAAATAAATAAAAATAAATAAAATGAAACAGAAAATGTTTAAAATGTATCATAGTAATATCTGTTTTATAAAATATTTCAAATATGTCTTAATATCTGTTTCCAAGTTATTACCATTTCAAATAAAAAAAAATCCAACAATGGTATCCAAAGAATAAAACTAGCAATTTATAAGGTGAACACCCCTCCAAGCAGCCATGAATGCACAAAAACAGATTTTCAGGTGCCTGTATACCTGTACCAGGCCTGAATATATCAGTAATTGTACTAGTAATCTGCATATTCACAAGCATGGTTATAACTTGGAAACATATACTATTATTACACATTTTTAAATATTTTTCAGTTTACATCTACTTCCTAATTGTTTCATTAATATTTGTAGCTGGGGCAAGTGCCAGATTAGAGCATTCCTACAGTTTTGCTCCTGAAGATGTATAGCCCCCCATTTGCCCTTCAGCTGATGCCAGATAACTCTGAAGACATATTTACATTGTAGTGTTCTGGTGTATGTGTGTGTACGCCTATGTCTGTGTCTCATTTCAAGCTGTCATTATTGTGCTCTTACATGTACTGATGTACATTCATTTCTTGAATATGTTGTTTCTTTGTTACAAAGTTATCATCATCCCCATGGCTCCGCTTTGTTCACACTACTTAACTGCCTCAAGACAGGAGCCATGCACCGTCCTTCCAGTCCAGGCAAGAGCCCTACAGTTTATTCATTCCTTTCTTGGATAGACTAATCATCCCATTTGATCACCTGAGGCAATAAGTGGATGCTAGGGAGCAGACCAGCCTGCCAGATCAAGTGGAGTCCCCTCCAAACCCTAGCTGCATCTCTTCAGAGTGCTGTCATGTGCTGCTTTATAAAGGAAGCATGTATGCATTCACTAATGCCTTTCCTGGCTAGTGTGGAGCACATCTGGACAGCTTGTGATCAACAAACACAGTCTCTGTGGTTGTCCAACACCAAGTGTTTTGTCAAGATGTAGGGTTGACAATGAGCCAGAATCACCTGCTCTCACCCATCCTCATTATCATGCCCCTTCAGTGGCTTTGCCATTAATCAGCCATAGTGGGTCTGGGTTACACAGCTATTCCATGTAATGGCTTTCAATAGTCATCTTTACTTTTGGCTATTTTGACAGAAATGTGTAAAGAGCCAGAAGTATGTTTATGAGTACATGCTGGGTGGGTTCTGTCATCTCAAGTTTTGCTGAGCTTATTTCCATGACTCACTTTATTTATCTTAATACTTGCTTATTTGTATTCTGTACACCAGTGTTTAGAATTGTCATGTAAAGGTAACCTAGTGTAGCATTATTATAGTAGTAACAAGGTATGCAGTTTATTAAGCATTCTGGTAATTGGATGACCTACTGGAACACTTGAGTCGATTTTACAACCAAGACTCATGTTCGTAACAAAGTGTAACCAACTTAAAGTCAAGAAGTATATAAGTGTAAACTGGAATTCAAACCATATTACAGCCTAGACCCTTAAATATTGTACTAAACTACTGTGTTGTTCACTTGATCCATACAAATGAGAGCTTATCTTGTTTATAATTAATTGGTTTCTCTCACAATCAAGACAGTACGATTTGTCACAATAACCACCCCTTGTGCCATATATGGGTTGTACAGATCAGTAATAAACATGCACTTGGTGACAGGTTATACAGCTTCCTGTGATGCCCCAACCACTGGCCTAATAATCAAGGAGCCTCAGTCCTGAACACTGGCACCCGTGGGGGGCGTACCCTGACAGGATGACAGGTGCACACACAATATTTCCAGAGGCAGCTCTCTGCATCAAGTGCAATTTCCCTTAAGAGCACACAGAGACCACAGTCAGTCCAGGGCTGGTTTCTCCCTCTTTCTCCAGATCCCCAATAAGACTCCCCACTGGCACAGCTATAGAGTTGAAATCTCAGCTGAGTGGCCAAGCCAAAACCTCCAACACTCTCTCTGTCCAACCAGTGCTTTGTGTCCCTGCCCAAGTATCTGACACACATACTCTTAGTGATTTGTTTTACACACACACACACATACACACACACACACACACACACACACACACACACACACACACACACACACACACACACACACACACACACACACACATCTTGGAAAGGCTGGCACAGGTCTACTATCTATGCTCCCTTCTGCCCATACTATAAGGTAGTTATCACTGCCACCAGCCAACTCTTTATCAGCTACTTTAAGGCCCTTAACAAAGGGTATCCAATCTTACTGCATAATGTTACTATCAATACAAATGGTAGTTTGACCAAGAGCAAGGCTTTTAAAAGTGGCCTACACAGTGTCAGCAAATAAATATGCAAGTACTCTCAGAGCTTAAATATGTCTAGACAAAGTAGCCACAATTAAATGTTTAAATATATTTAATAATAAATAAAAGAACAAGACAATACTAAATATACATTTACAGTAACATTAGAGTTCAAAATCTCAGGAAATAGTTGAAACAACATTGCAGGACAGTCTCAAATAAATAAATAAAAATATCTAAGCTAAGCTTCGCTATATTCCTGACTATATCTGAGAAAATTACTGTACCCTAGTTAACTTACGAAGCAAGAAGGCAGATGTGGTGAGTGGATCTTGATGCTGTCAGGTCAAAGCCAAAATACAGAACACTCAGTCTTTCTCAGAGAATTCTTAAATTAATATCTCAAATATTACTGCTGGGATAGCTTGCAGAATGACATAATTTCTTGTCATCTGACTCTATCCCAGGTGAAAAACAATCATTGCTGGTAGCATTTAGCATCTACCTGTGAAAATACATAGACCTCAGCTCTTTGGCAAATGGTGGAAGTCATAAAACAATAAAACACTTCCAAGACAAGGCCAAAAGCCTCTAGTTCTGGACATCGTGTCTGTTACTGCACTGAAACTGAAAGATAACATCCTTTTATTACATGGCCATAAAGTAATTTAATTTCAGCTGCTTTTCTAAAGTTAACCTCTTGTGCTCCAGTTTCCATTGTTAAAATATATACATCTTAACAGTTACAACAGTGCAGGTACATTTCTGTTCTATTCTAGTAAAATACACTGTGGTTACATCTTTAAACAACACTTTGTAAAATACCTCTTCAGCACAGGGCTGTTCAAACCATCTTATATGACATACAGTTCAAATACATTTGCAACACAAGCATATGAATCATGCTGGGCTGGCAGTATCTCCTTTTGTGATATTCCCCCTCCCCTCGAAGACTCAAGCTAGTTTTTCAAGTGACCCTTGAAAAACATTGTTTGAGAGGGATGAGCCTATCTGTGAATACATTACCCCATTCCCTGTCTTGAGAGCCTATCTGCATTGGCATTGCTAACCCCACTGTGGTGCTGCACTGTCATATCATATGCCTGCAACCCTAGGCTCCACCTTAGTAACTTGGCATTTTGCTGGCTGGCTCAATGTAGCATTGTTAAGGGATTGTAGTCTGTAACTACAGTGAATTTCCTTCCATACAGATAAGGCTGAAGTTTCTGCAGTATCCACACTATGGCTAGACATTCCTTTTATACAGTTGCATAGCATTCCTCCCTGGGTTGGAGTCTAATGCTGAGATATAACACTGGGTACTCTTCCCACTCTGAGAAAACCTGGCTGAGTACAGCCCCCACCCCATGGTTTGTAGCATCCACTTGCACAACAAATTATATGCTGTAATCTGGACAGGCTAACACAGGGGGTCCTCCCAAAGCTCCTTTAAGCTTCTGGAATGTCTGCTCACATGCTGGGGTCCACACTACCTTAAATGGCCTGTTTGTCCTTGTCAGGTCTATGAGGGGAGCAGTTACAGTAGTATAAAAGGGAACAAACTTTCTGTAGTACCCTGCTGTCCCTAAGAATGCTCCCACCTGCTTTTTGATAACAGGGGCAGGTCATGCCTGAATGGCTTCCACTTTGCCAGGTTCTGGCCTGATCTTACCACTCCTCACTTTATGTTCCAGGTAGGAGACCTCTGCCATACCCACCTGACACATATTGGTTAACAGTCAACCCTGCCCTCTGTAGTCTGCCCAGCACCTCCCTGACATGCTGAAGGTGCTCTTGCCAGGAATGGCTGTAGATGGCAATATCATCCAGGTAAGCAAGGGCAAAATCTCCTGCTCCTGCTAAGAAATGATCTACCAGCCTCTTCAAAGTGGCTGGGACATTTTTAATCCCAAAGGGCATCTGGGCATCTTTGTGAACTCATACAAGCTGAAAGGACTCACAAAGGCTGACCTCTCTCTAGGGTTGAGAGTCAAGGCTATCTGCCAGTAACCCATGGTAAGATCAATAGTAGTAAGATACTTAGCCCCACCCAGTTGCTGTAGGGCGTTATCTGTCCTAGGCATAGGGTAAGTATCTGACCCTGTGTGACTATTTAATTTCCTGTAGTCCATACAGAACCTGGTGCTGACATCCTTCAGTGGTACCAGCACCAATGGGGAGGCCCAGGAACTGCTGGACTCCTGGATTATGACTAGTTCTAACATTTCCTGTAACTCCTCCCTGACAGTCTGTTTGACTCTCTCAGGCACCCTATAAGAGGCCTGCTTACCAGGCCTTTGGGGTCCTGTGTCTACATGGTGCTGCACCAGGTGTGTGCACTCTAGTTTCCCAGTGAACATGTCCCCAAACTCCTGTAACACTGTTTGGATTTCTCAAACCTGGGTAGGGGATAGCTGCTGGGACATTGCTACCCCTTCCACTGAAGTGTCATTCTGAGCCTCACAGAAGTGATCAGTCACCAGATTCCCCTCAGACTCCTCCTGCCATCCACTGCAAATACTTAGTACCAGGTCCTCCCTATCATGGTAAGGTTTCATCATGTTCACATGATACAGTTTGTGTCCCATGTGAACATGGTACAGTTTGTGCTCCTGCCTCCTGCCTAGTAGTTTTACAAAGTAGCTACCATCACTGACCTTCCTTACCACTTCAAAGGGTCCCTCCAAGGCTGCCTGCAGCTTGTTGTGTCTGATAGGAATGAGAACCATTACCTGTTGCTCCACAGCCTACTCTCTAGCTCAAGCATTCTTGTCATACCAGACCATTTTCTGCTGTTGAGCATCTGCCAGATTCTCCTAGGTCAAGCCCATGAGTTCCCTGAGCCTTTTCCTGAGGTTTAGGACATATGCCACAACAGACTCCTTGTGGGATTCACACTCACCTTCCCACTCAGCACAAATCAAATCTAGAGGTCCCATCACCCGATGCCCATACAGTAACTCAAAGGGTGAAAATCCTGTGGATTCCTGGGGCACCTCTCTGTAAGTAAACAACAGATGGGGCAAATATATGTCCCACTCCCTCTTAAACTGACCTGCAAATGCCCATAGCATGGTCTTTAGTGTAGAGTTTAACCTCTCTTACCAGACCATAAGTCTGGGGATGGTAGGGGGTGGTCTTTAGGTGTTTTAAGGTAGTTATCACTGCCACCAGCCAACGCTTTATCAGCTACTTTAAGGCCCTTAATAAAAGGGTGTCCAATCTTACTGTGTAATGTTACTATCAATACAAATGGTAGTTTGATCAAGAGCAAGGCTATTTGGATTGGCCTACACAGTGTCACCAAACAAATATGCAAGTACTCTCAGAGCTTACATATGTCTAGACAGAACAGCCACAATGAAAGGTTTAAACATATTTAATAATAAATAATAAAAGAACAAGACAATACTAAATATACATTTACAGTAATATCAAAGTTCAAAATCACAGGAAATTTTTAAAATATTGCAGGACAGTCTCAAATAAATAAAGAAAAATATCTACACTAAGATTTGCCATATTTCTGACTATATCTAAGAAAATTACTATATCCTAGTTAAATTACTTACAGAGCAGCAAGGCAGATGTTGTGAGTGGCTCTTGATGTTGTCAGGTCAAAGACAAAATACAGAATACTCAGTTTCTTTCAGAGAGTTCTGAAACTAATATCTCAAATATTACTGCTGGATAGTTTGCAGAATGACATCATTTCTAAAATAACCATTGATGCAGCTGGTAGCATTTAGCATCTACATGTGAAAATACATAGACCTCAGATCTTTGGGAAATGGTGGAAGTCATAAAACAATAAAACACTTCCAAGAAAATATTGAAAGCCTCTAGTTCTAGACATTCCCCTGGAATCTTTAAGCCTTGTAAGGCATGCAGAATTAGTGCAGGAGCTCTGGCAGGCAATATGTCTGCCATGTGATCCAGGAATAGTCTGCAGGGGCATGCACAAGCACTCCTGCACTAGTCCTGCACGGACTCAGCCCGTGTATGCAAATTACCCCATTTGCAGGAGAAATCCATGCAAATGAGGAGAATTTGCATTACAGGAAGCTGGAAACCGGCTGTGCAGGGCTAGTGTAATCTGCAGAAATGTATTCATTTAGTAACCGAGTACATTTCTGCAAATTCCAAAATGGAGATGTGACAGCTCCAAATAAAGGGTGAATATTATTCAGGAAGCATGCCAATGGCCAAGTATAAGGCCATTGGCATTGAAAACAGCTTAAAAAATAAAAAAAATCAACTGTTATTTTTTTTAGCCAATCTCGGCTAAGTGTAGGGCAGAGGCGTGCAAATGGGATCAGGGGAAATAAGAAAAGAAACCTAAAATAAGAATTCTAACTAAAATCACAATTCTGCCATTAAAGTCAATGGCAGGCAGAAGTCAACATGGCCAGTGAGTAGTGGTTGCTAAGGGGGGAGGCTCAGTGTGAGACATGTAACTATGCATTAGCAGGCAATCCTATGCAAATGAGGGGAATGATAGTGAATCCCAGATTTCCCCAGTATGCTAGTCAGCTCCCAACAGTGTAAGGGCAGGAATAGCTTAGTGCAAGCCTAGGAGTTAGCTGACATCATAGGGTGTGTGTCAGGCATACTGTAAACTGATTAGAGCCCTGTGGCTCAGGTTTGCTCCTAGCTAAGCACAGCTAGGCAAGGGGGTGTGTCTGAGTCTGCCTAGCACTCTTTACATTGCCTAAGTGGGTGTGCATGCGCGCACTGGATTTGAAAGAAGAAAAAAAAAGGTAAACCAGGAAATAGCAGCTCTGTGCACATTTGAGCACTGTGTTTGTGCTGCACACCCCTGGGCTTAAACAAGAATGCAATGGGAAGGGAAAACAGTAGTAGGAAGTTAATCAAGGAGAACTAGCATAGCTGGCAGGTGAAATGAAACAGAATCAGCCAATTACACAGGCAGCAGATCAGCCCAGCCCAGAACACTACTATAAACTAGCAAACACCTTCCACTCTGGTTTTTCCCATACCCTACACCACCGGTGTATACAAGGGGGGAAGTTTTAACAGACAAAACAACAAAATGAGTAGCATCCTGCCCTCACCAAGAATGATACCTCAGTATAAAGAAAAAATGATCAATTTCAACAATTGACTAAGCTTCTGGTGTCATTCAAAGGGGATCCAGTGACTGTCAGCCTGGGATGACATGCTCGACAAGCCACGCTGCTTCACAAGAGATGGCTTGCACCTGTCACCCCTTGGCTTTCGAATACTGGCCAAGGCTCTTGCTGCCCCCATAGTGCCTTTTTTAGACAAGGCTCAAAATTCAGACCCACCACCGTAAACAGCACAAGTAAAAAAATGAGGGTTATGGTACTCAACGCCAGAAGTTTAAATCCCAAAATGCATGTGCTTGAAGCACTCCTAAGTATGGAGAACGTCGACATCTGTGCAGTAAATGAAACCTGGTTCAAGGCTCCAGAGAGCACTCCAGCACTACTCGGCTACAACTCATACCACACATTTCGGCCACAGAACATGGACTGAAACACAAAAGGAGGGGGTGTATCCATGTTCATCAAGGATACTCACACCTCCAGGTTAGTGGCACAGCATGATACCTCTGAGATCATCCATGTGCAAGTAACATCGGGCAGCTCTGCAATACAAATTGTGGCCTGCTACAAATCACCCTCCATGACCCAGGACCACCACTCCACCTTTCTGGAGACACTGGAAAACATGAAGGTCCTACCAAACACCCTGATATTGGGTGATTTCAATTACCCTACCATTAACTGGGAAAACTACTTGAGTACAAACTCCCAGGCTCAGCGCTTCCTGGAATTTATCAACTGAAATGCCCTGGATCAGCTGGTAAACTCCCCTACCAGAGGCCACAACATATTGGACCTGGTCATCACCAACATGGGTGACAGGTGTTCCATGCCGGAGGTCAACCCGTCACTGGTTAGAATAGACCATAAACTAATCACCCTGGATGTCCACACCCCACCACCACCCCAACCAAGGAAACCACAGTGAAAAACTTTTCTAAAACAAACTTCACCTTACTTAAGGCAGAGGTGGTAAGTTTCACAGACCCCATGCTAAAGGATAACACTGCCCAAGATGCAGAATCCTTTACAATTGCACTCTATGAGCACCTACAAGGATGCATGGATCGTGCCATCCCTAGCAAGACCAAGACTCACTCCCCTAAGAGAAGGAAACCAGTCTGGTGAACCCCTGCAATAAACAGGTTATACAACAGAAGGAGGAAACTAGTTCAGAAAAAAAGCAAATCACAAGAAGGAAAGACATCTCAGATCACTATCAGTAAGAAACTAAGGTCCCCTCATAAAATCATCCAACGTTAACTTCGAAAGAAAAATAGCCAAGGATTCAAAAGATAATCACAAAGCCTTCTTTAGCTATGTCAAGAAACTAAGTGGCAACTCACAGATATGCTCTGAGCTAGTGCAAAATAGCACAAAATATACTGAACCTACTGATATTGCCAACATCCTGGCAGATAGATTCAGTGCAAACTTCACCTCCCTCTCACCTTCAAAAGGGCCCACAACAATACCGAAAAAGTGTAGTGTCCCGGAAATCACAGAAGCACAGGTGAAAACAGCCCTTTCATAAGCCAAAAACACAGCATCAATGGGGCCATGGTGCCCCAGGCTGCATCTTGCATGAACTACAGAATGAACTAACCTCCCACCTAAACACGCTGTTCAACCTCAGCCTCTCCACAGGCTACGTGCCCATACAATGGTGCACAGCAACGGTTATTCCACTCCACAAAGGAGGGGCCAAAACTGACCCTGGTAACTATTGCCCCATAAGCCTGACTAGCCTGGTCTGCAAGGCTATAGAGCGCATCATCATGGAACTCATTAACAAAGATATTGGGAACCTCCAAACACTTGACTCGACCCAGTTAGGCTTTGTTAAGGGCAGATCATACCTACTAAATCTGGTTGACTTCTTTGAGACAGTCACCAAGGCCATAGACAAGGGAAAGGTGGTTCACACAGCCTACCTTGATCTTGCCAAGGCTTTTGACACCATTTCTCACTCGGGTATTATAGAAAAACTCACCAGCCTGAACATAAACCCCTACGTCACAAGATGGGTTGCCAACTGGCTTATAGACAGAACTCACATGGTAAGAATAGCGGGGTCCAGGTCCGACTCTAAACCAGTCACAAGTTGTGTCCTGCAAGGCTCAGTTCTGGAACCCCTACTGTTCGGCATATATTTCTCAGAAGTACAAGCAAACACAGGAGGACTATGGCTAACCAAGTTCACCGATGACTGCAAACTGGGAGCCATAATTGACTCTCCGGCTGACATAGACATGCTTCAAAAAGGCCTTACTGAGACAGACACCTGGTATCAAAGTCATGGCCTCAAGCTAAATGCGAAAAAATGCATAGTAATCCCATTTGGGAAAAACAAAACACCCACGAATTACCACATTAATGCAGAAGAGGTAATAAGATATCTGGGACCCAGGTAGATAGTAATCTCTCCTTTGACAATCATATTGCCAAAGTAGTTAGGAAATCCTTCTATGTGGCCCATCTAATTACTAAGGGGTTCGTATCTAGAAATAAAGAGGTTATAGTGCCCCTCTACTCATCACTCATCAGGCCCATCATAGAGTACAATGCCCCATTTGGGATGTACCTCACAAGACACTTCCAACAGCTGGAAAGACCACAAAAGCACCTCACCAAGAAGATTACTGGCCTCAAACATATGTCCTATGCAGCCTGACTGAAAAAAACTCCAGCTGTACTCAGTGACATATCGCTTACTCAGAGGTGATCTCTGCCTGACTTACAAAGCCATGTCCAACTCATAATTTATGGACATGCTCCACCTAAAGAAATCCAAGTCACTGTGAGCCACGCGCTCTAGTGAGTTAAACCTTGCCACAACAATAAATAGAACATGCTGGAGGGATAGATTCTTGTCACAGAGACTCCCCATGCTTTGGAACAAAATTCCTAACTACATTAGGCAGAGTCTCTCATTAACACTCTTCAAGAGAAGCCTTGACGAGTGGATGGGTAACAGAAAATAAACACCTGGGATCACTTCATTGGCTCTGCTTGACAGAGGCTCAGTTAATTAATTAATGGGGTGGCAAAAGCTGACACACTCTGGCTAGGCCTAAAAATGCCCTCGGGCAGATAGCCTAGTACCTACCTATGAACCTATGAACCTAAAAATGATAGGGGCTGCAAAAGCTATCTTACAACAAATTGTGGAAGAGGCTGAGCGTGGTGAGGATGTGAATGCTGTCAACCAACCCACAGTGTGGAGATGGAGAAGAGTGTGCAGACCTAGGGTAACCTACCAGGGGCTACATAAGCTGGCGATAGTGGAGCACTATAGGGTGGACAGGGACCTCCTACAGCAAATCGTTGAGCTTTGCCGGCCACACCTGGCATACAGAACTAACAGAGGGGAACCCATCCCAGTGGATACCAAGGTATGTTTAGGCCTAAGAATACTAGCTACAAGTACCTCCCAAAGGCCAACTGGGGATATGATGGGGATCTCACAGGAATCAGCATCCAGGGTACTCCACCAGTTCCTGGATGCCATGTCAGCACATGCCGGTGAGCACGTATATTTCCCCAACAACCATGAGGCGTTGGCCAGAAATATTCAACTATTCCACCAAATAGCAGAAAACCGTGAGGTAGTGGGTGCTATAGACTGCACAAACATATGCATCAAAGCAGTACCCGGTGAGTGGGGTAGGGTCTACATCAACCGCAAGGGCTTCCCCTCCATCAACTGCCAGGTTGTGTGCGATGCCCAGGGCATAATAATGAATGTGTGTGTTGGCTTCCCTGGAAGCTATCACAATTCCCACATCTGGCATCTGATGTAGCTGTACCAAAGATTTGCCAATGGGGACATCAAGGTCATCTAGTGGGGGATGCAGGATACGCACTGGAGCCTTGGCTGATGACACCCATGAGAAATGCACACAATCAAACATGAACTCCATAATGAGGCACATGCACAGACACGAATTATAATACAGTGTGTGTTTGGGATGCTCAAGTCATGGTTCTAGTGTCTAGACACATCCGGTGGAGCCTTGCAGTACTCACCAGCTACATGTACCCAAATTGTCGTCGTATATGCCATGCTACACAATATGATCCTGTGGAAACAACTGCAGCAGGAACAGCATGGGGCAGGGCCACACAGCCCCCCACCATTGCCAAGGCCTGCACAGGCACAGAGTGACTCAGAGGAGAAAGAACCTGAGCCTGCTCCAGTAGGCAGAAGGAGGCATGTCCAGTTTGCCCTGGCCTTGGCAAAGAGGCAACGCATAGCACATACACTGACACAGGAGGGACCCCGGGAATAACACCTCTCTCTGACTCACATACAGTAAAAGGGATGCCAAACATGACACTACCTGTGCTCAACCATGTGTAGGGAGTGTACTATGTGCATCTGACATAGGCAGCCCTGCAGCACCACCCTCAATACTGGGACACCCACCAGGTAAGTGACTCACACATGCCAGTCAGGGGGGGGTTCACATGCCCAACAACAGTCACAGCCAGCAGGACAGGTGTAGACTAACACAAACAAAGGCTGTGCTATGGCCTCTGAATGATGGCTATGGGTAACCCCTCCAGGCCTACACAGACAGACTACAGCAGGTCAGGCAGTGGGATCTTAGTTTTGAAGGGTAGGAAGTCAGAAACTAATATGTAGGTCAATCAAAGCTAAGACCTGTAGTACACTGATATGCCTCTAGTCATCATGATAGGTTAGAATACAGAATGAAATGGAGTACCTGACATACCAGTACAGTTATAGCAAATATGTACAAGTGTCAGGTGTGTCCCCAATCCTATGTAGAAATGTAATAACAGTCAGGTGTGCCCCCTAATCCTGTGTAGAAATGTAGAAACAGTCACGTGTGCCCCCCAATTCTGTGTAGAAATGTAGAAATAGTCAGGTGTGCCCCCCCAATCCTGTGTAGGAATGTAGAAACAGTCAGGTGTGCACCCCCCAACCCTATGTATGTATGTAGTGATGGTCTGGTGTGTCCCCCCAACCCAATGTACACACACCGTAACAGTCAGGTGTGCCCCCCCCCCACAACCCTATGTAGAAATGTTTCTGCAGGGTATCCATCAATCGTATGTATGTGTAGGTATAATACCAGTGGAGCACAGATGCACAGAGGTGGCCAAGGTAGCAGGATATGTTGTAGCATCTGCACAATATGCAGGTATGTGTGTGTTAGGTTGGTGTGTGTTTCATATTGTGTGAGAGTGGTCGGTATGTATGCACGTTGAGGTAAGACTTGGCGGCCATTGCCCACTACTGCTGATGACAGGGACACGTCCTCACAACTGCAGTGCCAAACACAATACCCACCAGTATAACACAAGCTAGCAGTAAGCCATTGCAAATGTATGGTGGTAATATATGTCGCCATCTGAAAGACTGACATGGCATGGCTGTTGGGCTAGATACACAAGCAGTACACAGTGGAAAGTACCCCAGACATACAGTATATATTGTGTCACTGTGAAATGGACACACCGTTGGAATAGTACAAACAGGTATGCATCACATTATCTGGTCCTGTAGTAGGGGATACCGGTGTGTCTGCACAAACACTAGCAGATCACAAAGGAGGTAGGACTGATCTATTGGGAAACAGCTGATGTACCTGCACATGCAAGCATAACTGGAATTCCCAATGCATATCTGTGTGTCAGATGCAAGTAGTGTCCATAGCACACATGCACCCAGCTCATGCAAACATCACCCACAGGTACTTCTGTGGTTGTACCCCTGATGTGGGGAGTGGGTACAATATGACCACAGCTGTATATGTCAATAGTGAAAGAATGCAGCATGCAGTGCAGGTCTCCCATGCAGATGTGTCACCAGCTGTAGGTAGCACCCTGCCAGCATCCACACCACCGATCAAGGCTGATAGAATGTAGTGGCATGAACACCTAGCTCACCTACCCTGTCACCCCAGGGGAATATACTGCATGGTGGTCTGAGACTGTAGGACAGACAGAATGTAACAGCCTGCCACATCTGGCCCAAATCAACAGCTAATGTCCCACAGGCCCCTGCCAAGGGCCTGTGTCTCACATGTACAGCCAATGCATGTTATGTCATGGACACCCAATTAACAACACAACACACTCCACATACACCATACGCAAGGCCATGTGGACAAACCACAGTAACATGTCCACTATGTCCCACTGCATGAAATGCCCACCAACACTGACACACAGTCATGATGAAGTGATAACCATAGGGAAAGTATTAGAGAATGTATGCATAATGTAAGGAAGAAGGGAGAATAACTGAGGGGGGTGGGAGCATGGGCAGCATGGAATGTGCAAGGTTCGACACAAAGCTGTGTGCACACACTATCCCTGGCTGTAAACACATAAATGGGTGCCTACATACCTGCCTGTGCACCACAATAGGGGTAATGTTCTGACTCATGGCCCCTGCCTCTGGGTAACCTATGTGAATCTGTACAGCTGTGAGGTACTGCCATAGCAATATAAGGCTATTCTGTCATGTTGATGGATGTATATGTATGGGATCCCCTGCCAGCACTGTACCAAAGTGCTGAACTGGATATACAGATCCAGCAGCAAGTGTCTGCAGCACCCCCTCCAGGATGGCATAACCTACCACGAATATGTAGGCATCTGCCCACAATACCGCACACAGCTGCAGTCACCTGTGTCCCCAAGACATCACTGTGAGCAGGAATGTCCACCTGATAGTACATGAGGACAGACAACATCACAGTGTATAACAGTACACATGTCTGAATATCTCTGCTAACAGCAGTACCATGCAGCTGAAGCAGCACAGACACAATCACCTACAGTACACAATATCCCCTGCATACTTTGTCCCCATATTGCCAAACGATCGATGGATACCCTGCAGAAACATTTTGCTACCTGTAGGTGTACAACACAAAAGTCTGCACTGGAGTACAAACTATCTCGAATCGATCCACACATGCAATACCAAAGGGAATACTGGGCATGCTCACACACTTAAACATGAAGCCCATGTCTGCAAACAACAGTGGACCAGACATATCTGGCAGTTGCGGATGTTAGTGCAGACACTTTTCAGTATGCACCACTCATGCTTTGCACACACAGTGGATAGGAATACAGACATATGTCCAAGGACAACACACTATAATAAGCCAAAAGTAGACGTACATAGATGTGTGGAAGAGAGTGACTGTGACAATGAGCCATCCAGGCCTGTCCCACGCAGCACACAGCCAAATGGCTACAACCACATGAGGTTTAGATGTCACTCACTGTAGATACTAGCCAACAATATCTGTCAGCAGTACCGACTATGTGGTGCAAGTGCTAGCTGTGCAACATGACTGTACAAGGAAGTAGTCATCTAGAAGCTGTATACACATACCTGTGGAATATGGCCCTGCGTGTGTCTGCATGTGGTGTGTCAACCCCTAGATGAATGGGTTATGGCCCATGCACACACACTGGCCTCCCCATAGCCCTACTATGACAAGTCTGCTGAGGTCATCCACTGTGAAATACAGCTTTGGGAAGGTTGTAGCCCAGTAATCTCCGTGGTATGTCCTATAACTGCATACTGCTATAGTGTGATAAAATAGTTAGGTAGGAGTTCTAATCCCAGACTTAGCAACTGTGTGTTTGTGTCTCTGTAGAGAGCAATGTTTTTTAGGCTAGTCACACTCACTACACTTCAAATGCCTTACTTTGGCAATCCTGCTAATGTCATTCACTGTGAAATACACCTTTGGGGAAGGAGTACTCCAGTTATCTCTGTGGTGCATCCTATAACTGCTTCAAGCTGTAGTGTAATATAGAGCTCTGGTAGGAGTGCTATCCCCACACATGGCAGTTGTGGATGTTTTATGTGTGTTTCTATGTCTGTGTAGGGAGCAATGCATTTTGGGCTAGTCACACTCACTACACTTCAAATGCCCTACTTTGGCAATCCTGCTGATGTCATTCACTGTGAAATACACCTTTGGGGAAGGAGTACTCCAGTAATCTCCATGGTGAATCCTGTAACTGCATAGTGCTGTAGCATAATAAACTAGTTAGGTAAGAGTTCTAATCCCAGACATGACAGGTGTGTGCATGTGTGTGTGTGTGTGTGTATGTGCGTGTGTGTGTGTGTGTGTCTGTGTGTGTCTGTGTGTGTGTGTGTGTGTGTGTGTGTGTGTGTGTGTGTGTATGTGTGTGCGTGTCTGTGTTTGTAATTTGTATGCTGTGTGGAGGTGGTGGAGAGTGTGTAGCAAATGGAGTCAATGGGGAGCAGGTTTTGCAAATTTCTTATATGGTGGCCTTAGTATATATCATAATGCCACCATACAGGGATAACAGATGTGAAATAGCCAAAAGGCTGGGGTGCATACCCATACCCCTACATTTGACACCAAAGCCAGGTGAACAAAGTGAGTGACCCTAGTATTACCCAGATAACACACTCAACCCATGTCTCATGCACACACACGCACACTTGCCTAGGCAACTGCCGCTATGTTGGTAGCACCTGCATATTGCCCACTGATAGTAACCATGGTGTGATTGCAGTGGGCTACTGTGGGCATGGCACCCCAACCATCAGTTCAATAGGCACGTACATGCTGACAGTGCTCCTTCCCCATGTTCCCCACTGGACACCTGCAACACCTGTGGTGCCTTCAAATGTGATCCACAAAGGACATACCATGCCTGAAAACACGCCATGTATGGACAGATGCCGCTGACACCAGGGAATACTGGTATCAAGCTATCAATGTAGGTGCTGGGTCAACCTGCCATCCATTAACAGTTCCCACCACATGAGGCCAGGACTGGCATATCTGATGATAACAATCTGTGTACACAACATGGACCAGACATCCCAGGTACAGTTCCACATGTCACTGTACATACATGTGGGAGGTGTGCACATCCCAGACACTGTCCATGTCATGGACTAAGGAACACATACATGGCAAGCAGTGCACAGCATTGGCCACATGCAGTCATCACCCAGGTGACTGGATAGTGAATACAATACCCACCTGTGTGGTCAGATCCAGACACTACACCCCTGAGCCACAATGAAGACCATTGTCATGTGGCCTGATGCCAAGGTATACCCATCACCTAGCCTTGCATAGCCATCTGGCACAGTAGACCACAACACACCAGTGTAGCAATGCACCCATGCATGTCAGTACTGGCACCCTGTGTCTGTGTGTGTGTGTTGTATGATGCATATGACCACATTCACACTCACTACAACCCCCATTGGCATACTAAAGCTTGCTGTCTGATGTCAGAGACCTCCACATACCCTTTGTCCATATAAACTCCGTATGACCCCTGTGGTGCATGTGATACCTGCACTGTAATGTGTTTTGGCAATCTCACTAGTGATGATTTGTATTCCTGGCCCTGCCAAGTGTGTCAGTGTGTGTGCATCTCTGTGAGAGTGTGGCTGTGTTGATGCTGGAACCTGTTCATGCAGACATGCACGTGTACTACACCTACCATATAGCTACCATATCCCTGTTGCTAATGTCACTCACCATCACATATACGTTTTGAGGGCTCCTCAACATGTAACCTATGTGTTGCATCCAATAACTGTATAGACATGTGATAGCACTACATAGTCATCAGGGGTTTGATACCCTGTACTGGTAGGTGTGTGACACAAACATGCTTATGTTTTACTCTCCCACCCCTCCCTGACTATACTTTGCCTCTGTCTGCCTCTCTCACTCCCTCTCTGGTGGATGTGGAGACTTACACCTGCTGTGCTTAGGCAGCAGCATGTGTATTTTAAGTGTTGCTCATGATCAGCTGATGGCCTCTGCACGAATTGCAACCCTCCTCTAGCTGATTGCATGTGGAACAGCTGTGATAACATTCCCATAGCCAATTGCATGGAAACACACTCCAATATCTAGGAACATCATGTTGGTTTTGGGCCTTTACATTCACTGTGAGCAGGAACTTGATCTGTTGTTTGGCAAACAGAATCTCAGATGGATTGGGAATCTACCTCTAACAACATACACTGTGGAAATAGGGCAACACACAGGAAGGTGATGTGCCTGACCTGACTACAGACTGTAATTGCTGCTATACTGCATTTGGAGTAATGCTGGTTTAACAGGGTGTGTGTGGCTATGGCTGTCCTACATGTTTTAATAGCTGCCATGTCAGTGCTATGTTTATGAGGAAACCCCTATCTGTAGGGTCTTCTGCAGACTGGGCAGTGTGTGGTGGCATTTGTTTCATGTGTTACCCACAGAGCACCTGTCTGTGAACTGCAGAAGGTAGTGTGAGGATTGCAGTC